>NW_027361734.1:3485000-3715000 GCF_039654945.1 Dendrobates tinctorius
TGATGCTCCAGCCCACACTCTTCATTACCTCACCACAGGTCCTGTAATGACGGGATCACTCAGCATCAGCACAGCCTGTGCTGTGCTGTCAGGTATGTGACAGCAGCGATCTGTCCTGTGGCACCCTGCTCCTGCCACCTCCTTCTCTATTGGACACACAATCTCCCCAGCCGCTGCAGGAATCTAGTGTTGGGGAAACCATGTAGTTCTGCTGTTTAAGTGAAGGAATATTCATTTGCTGCTCCCTGACCACTGAAAGGTGGGCGAGGAAGTGGCTAATGAATATTCCTTCACTTTAAGCATCAGGACAATGTGATTTCCACAGCGCCAGATTCCAGCAGCGGCAACATTTTCCTGCCTCCTGCGAGTGCGATCCCATTCTGCCATTGCCCCCACCCCACATGTTATATTCGGACCATGAGAAGCACCCCACACGTTCCTCCCAAATTTGAAGGAAAAAAAGTGCGTCTTATGGTCTGAAAAATACTGTACATTGCTTTCCAAGCTCAAACATAAATCCCTAGCCTTGTCCGGGCGCTAACTAAAAAGAACAGACCCTGGCTACTCATACACAACTGAGCTAGCTCCAGCTTGGTCAAACAAAACAGCTATTGTCCAAAGCAACCACTGATACTTGTGGTTTTCTGCACAAGGCCTGTGCATTTAATCATGATCACATACTTTAGTGCGATCTCACCCAAACAGATTAGGCCTGTTTCACACTTCTGTTTTTTCTTGTCAGTTAAAATCTGCCAAAATGGCGGAAAGCGGATCCGTTTATAACTGATGCAAACGGATGCCACTGGACCGTCTTTTTGACGGATCCATTGAATGCATAATTTTAAAGGAGAGAGAGAGAGAGAATTTTTTAAAAAACTGGCGGATTTTGACTGATGGTCAAAAACGGAAGTCTGAAACAGGCCTTACAGTCCTTTATCCCAGAGCAGAATTCATACACAGATGAGGCACAATCCCACCAGTTGCAATATCCCTTTCAACTCGCGCTCCAGCAGTTTCCAGCGCCAAATAGAATTGGACTCAGGTGGACCAGATGGCCCAGGAGGTCCCTTCCAACTCTACGATTCTATGATTCTTTGCTCATTCCACGCTCTAGTCTAGTTTTGCCACTTCAAGTGGAGTGGTGTGGGATATGAAGGGTGAGTATTGGTTCCTTTACAGTTCTATAACTATCACAGTGGTTGCGTTTGATTGAATTTCCCTTTTAGGAAAATTTTTGGAATGCCCCATACAATAGTATAATAGTCAGTGATAGCTTGGTTATTTGTGTTTGCTAATATTCAATATTATTATCACCTGATAATCAGCTTTGGGTGAAATCATTAAGACTGTGCTAGACTGCTTCCATCCTGTGTTCTGGCATCCTTTTGTCTGGGTCAAACTCACTGGTCTTGTGAAATGTAATAGATATGTGAACATTCTGTCTACTGTTCAGTGATAAATTGCCAGCATTGTGTTTCCAGGCTCCACATGGAATAGGGATTTGTGCTCAGTGTTGTTTCCTAGGAATTTCTGTTAGACATTGATTGGCTGTTTGTTTAGTTATTCCCTCTAGTGGCTGCCACTGACCTGTGTGTTTACCAGATTAATTTCATTGTTGTAGACTTCATTGTCAATCTGCATTTTAATATTGCTGTCAAAGGATTTGCTGGTGTGAGTAATAATAATAGGGTCAAAAAACTTGTGTCAGTGTGTAAATACTGAACAATATTTTAACCCCTTACCACCACAGCCAGTTTTCTCACATGACATGTTTTACTTTAGGAAATAAAAACTTTGGAATTCTAGTGATTTTTTTTTTTAGATATTTTTTTTATAACATATTGGGCTTCATGTTATTGGTAAAGTTAGGTTGATGTGTTGATGTCTTTATCATAAAATCTGAAGTTTGACAAAAAATGTTAAAAAATGTGCAATTTTGAATTTTTTTGCCCTTAAGGGCTCAGGCACGCTGCCAATTTACTCGGATGAGTGCTATTTGTCGTTTTCACTCGTACTTATGATATTTTATGGGGATGGGAACATGACCAAATTATTTCCTCTGACTGAGTGGTCTGTGGATAAGATCAGAGACATGTGTGATTTTGATCCAAGTATAAGATCAATATCGGCAATTCAAGTCTATGGACAGTAAAAAAATCGGATTAGACACAACTGACATCCTAGTGCGGTCCAATTTTCTCAGACTGACAGAATGAAGACGATGAAGAAACTTTTTTTCCTCCATGTCCGAGAAAAATTGTTGCCACTCTTATCTGACTCTGATCAAAGTCTGATCAGAGTAATCGGACCTTTTTTCTCAGATGTGGAGAAATCAGTAGTTTGAACCTACCTTTAAGATATTCATGCTGCACAAAAAGTTACTAAATAACATCTAACACATATGTTTTTGTCAGCGTAATTTTTCAAGAGAAAACAAAACCCAAAGGAAAATAGATGTGTATTTCCTGAAGGAAGTACAGATAGTACTTTGAAATGGTGCCTGGGTTGCCCCTTTAAGAGAGACTTGCCTGCTGCCCCTGCAAGACTTTCAACTCAGGATCCGTTTTAACTGTGGGTGCCTCTCAGGGGCCACTTTGGCCTGTGATTTGGAGGCCGGGGTCGATCAGCCTCCGATTTGGAGGCCAGGTTGATCAGCCTCCGATTTGGAGGCCGGCGTGGCTCAGCCTCCGATTTGGAGGCCGGGGTGGCTCAGCCTCCGATTTGGAGGCTGGGGTCGATCGGCCACCGATTTGGAGGCCGGGGTCGCTCAGCCTCTGATTTAGAGGCCAGGGTGGCTCAGCCTCCGATTTGGAGGCCGGGGTGGCTCAGCCTCTGATTTGGAAGCCGGGGTGGCTCAGCCTTCGATTTGGAGGCCGGGGTCGATCAGCCGCCGATTTGGAGACCGGGGTCGATCAGCCGCCGATTTGGAGGCTGGGGTCGATAAGCCTCCGATTTAGAGGCCGGGGTTGCTCAGCCTCCGATTTAGAGATTGGGGTGGCTCAGTGTTACGGGCTGGCGGAACGCACCAAATAATAGAGATGGTATTTAGGTGCGTTCGCAGCCTGGGGTCCACCGTGCAGAGGTATTGACTGCTGCTCGGTAATGGCGGACGCTATATGGCGGTATAGTAACGGGACACACGGGGTTAACCTCACCCAATGTGTACAGAGGCGGACTCTTATCTCTCAGAGTCACACAACCACCAAATAATAAATGTTGTAGCCCGTTACTGCTCACAGAGCTCAGCAGTGTGAGTGCTAGCGTATAGTCACAGAACTCAGCCCTTAGACGGCAGGACTGAAGTTCCTCTAGACCGCTAGCGCTCGGCACCGCGACTGCGATGCCAGCAAGGGTTAAATCACGTGTGCAAGTGTGAACAGTGCCACTCAGGTGGACGCCACTAACCTCCCTAGGTTGGGCCAGGTAAGCGCACAGGTTGCGCAAGGCGTTGCACCGGCGTGGCTGTCACTTGCCGCGGTTCAATAGTGCCCTGCAATGGGCGACACCATCGGACGCTAGTGTGCAGAAGGCTGGTATGCACTGTGGCCTATAGACTAGCCACTGCCAGGCACTGACCCGGACTCTAAACCCTAACCACATTCGTATTATCAGAGGGAAGGGGTTTCATAATGAGTCAGTCACCAGATACATGCATCCATCATCATACACTCCAAACTATTTCATTCTATACTAGCTCATGGGCAAGCGGCCATGCGAACCTTTTATAACCATGGGCATTCGGGACATTCCTGGCTTCTCGGATGGGCCAATCTGAGCACGAGCAAGACCTGAGCACGCACGTGACCCTCGATCTCCAATGGGAGATCACTCCACGGGCATGCTCAGTGGCCCGACATGAGGACTTAGCCCCTGGAGAATCTCGCTGCTGAGCAGTATGCATTGTCATAGCTGTGCCAGCGGTGGAAGCAGCAGGCAAACACATGGAGTTGGCCTGGGCAGAGCGCCAGGACCAACGAATCTGCTGAGCAGGATCCACTGCGGCCGAAGAAGAATGGGAGACCGCTGCGTGCAAGGCTCTGGATTCCTGCTGTGCAGTGGCAGGAACCCGACGCCTAACACTCAGCCTCTGATTTGGAGGCCAGGGTGGCTCAGCCTCTGATTTGTAGGCCAGGGTCGATCAGCCTCCGATTTGGAGGCCGGGGTCACTAAGCTTTCGATTTGGTGCGCCGGTCCTTTAAGACTCATTTTGGTGCGCCGGCCCTTTAAGAATCACTTTGGCGCGTCGGCCCTTTAAGAGCAAATTTGGCGCACTGGCTTCTAAATCCACTTTGGCGCACATTCTCAGGGGCATACGTCATGTGATGAAGATAGATTTGCATTTGTGCTTTGGGTTTCGCTTTAAGAGCTGATATTATCTGGCAGAAACTGTGTCCTGGTGGGGTCATGTAAAGTTTGCAGGCGTTGGCATAGTAACTGGGTCTGCCTGTGCATATCAATGAGCTTAACTGCCGCAACTGGTCCTCAAATTTGAATCGCCTCACGACTGCCCCATGTATTCCTATGGCTAAATTTTCCCATTGAAATGCATTGAGACAATGCATTCCAATGATGGGAAAAAAAATTTCCAAAGCAAATTGTGCAAAAACTACAAATCCGATCGACACGAAAAATACTTAGCACACCACTCATGGACGCTGGCTTCGAAACGACACCTCAACGGAGTCTGTGCGTGTAGCGGTTCAGGCAGCATTAATTGCGGAAAATCAACTGAATAATAGTAATAAGAAGAAGAAGCAGAAGAAGAACTAGATGTGTATTTCCTGAAGGAAGTACAGATAGTGGTTTGAAATAGTGCCTGGGCTGCCCCTTTAAGAGAGACTTGGCTACTGCAAGACTTTCAACTCAGGATCCGTTTTAAATGTGGGTGCCTCTCAGGGGCCACTTTGGCCTCAGGGTCTGATTTGGTGGGTGGGGCCCCTCAGGATCCGATTCGGTGGCCTGGGCTCCTCAAAATTTGAATTAGTGGCCGGGATTCCTCAGGGTCCAATTTTGTGGGTGGGGCCCCTCAGGGTCTGATTTTGTGGGTGTGGCCTCTCAGGGTCCGATTTTGTGGGTGTGGCCCCTCGGGGTCCGATTTTGTGGGTGGGTCCCCTCAGGGTACGATTTTATGGGTGGGGCCCCTCAGGGTCTGATTTTGTGGGTGGGGCCCCTCAGGGTACGATTTTGTGGGTGTGGCCTCTCAGGGTCCGATTTTGTGGGTGTGGCCCCTCAGGGTCCGATTTTGTGGGTGGGTCCCATCAGGGTCCAATTTTATGGGTGGGGCCCCTCAGGGTCTGTTTTTGTGGGTGGGGCCCCTCAGGGTCTGATTTTGTGGCCGGGGCCCCTCAGGGTCCGATTTTGTGACCGGGGCCCCTCAGGGTCTGATTTTATGGCCGGGACCCCTCAGGGTCTGATTTTGTGGCCGGGACCCTCAGGGTCCGATTTTGTGGCCGGGGCCCCTCAGGGTCTGACTTTGCGGTTGGGGCCCCTCAGGGTCTGATTTTGTGGCTGGGTCTACTCAGGGTCCGATTTTGAGGGCGGGGCCCCTCAGGGTCTGATTTTGTGGGCGGGGCCCTCAGGGTCCGATTTTGTGGTTGGGGCCCCTCAGGGTCCAGTTTGGTGGGCGGGGCCTCTCAGGGTCCGATTTTGAGGGCGGGGCCCCTCAGGGTCCGATTTCGTGGCCGGGGCCCCTAAGGGTCCGATTTTGTGGCCGGGACCCCTCAGGGTCCAATTTTGTGGGTGGGGCCCCTCAGGGTCCGATTTTGTGGCTGGGGCCCCTCAGGGTCCGATTTTGTTGGTTGGGCCCCTCAGGATCCGATTTTGAGGGCGGGGCCCCTCATGGTCCGATTTTGTGGCCGGGGCCCCACAGGGTCCGATTTTGTGGTTGGGGCCCCTCAGGGTCTGATTTTGTGGCCAGGTCTACTCAGGGTCCGATTTTGCGGTTGGGGCCCCTCAGGGTCTGATTTTGTGGCCGGGTCTACTCAGGGTCCGATTTTGAGGGCGGGGCCCCTCAGGGTCCGATTTTGTGGGTGGGGCCCCTCAGGGTCCGATTTGGTGGGTGGGGCCCCCAGGGTCCAAGTTTGTGGGTGGGGCCCCTCTGGGTTCGGTTTTGTGGCCGGGGTCTCTCAGGGTCCGATTTTGTGGCCGGGGCCCCTCAGGGTCCGATTTTGTGGTTGGGGCCCCTCAGGGTCTGATTTTGTGATTGGGGGCCCTCAGGGTCCGATTTTGTGGGTGGGGCCCCTCAGAGTCCGATTTGGTTGGCGGCGCCCCTCAGGGTCCAATTTGGTGGGCGGGGCCTCTCAGGGTCCGATTTTGAGGGCGAGGCCCCTCAGGGTCCGATTTTGTGGGCGGGGCCCCTGAGGGTCCGATTTGGTGGGCGGGGCCACTCAGGGTCCAATTTTGTGGGTGGGGCCCCTCTGGGTTCGATTTTGTGGCCGGGGTCTCTCAGGGTCCGATTTTGTGGCCGGGGCCCCTCAGGGTCCGATTTTGTGGTTGGGGCCCCTCAGGGTCCGATTTTGTGGTTGGAGCCCCTCAGGGTCCGATTTTGTGTTTGGGGTCCCTCAGGGTCCGATTTTGTGTCCGGGGCCCCTCAGGGTCTGATTTCGTGGTTGGGGCCCCTCAGGGTCCGATTTTGTGGCCAGCGCCCCTCAGGGTCCGATTTCGTGGCCGGGACCCCTCAGGGTCCGATTTCGTGGCCGGGGCCCCTCATGGTCCGATTTTGTGGCTGGGGCCCCTCAGGGTCCGATTTTGTGGATGGGCCGCTCAGGGTCCGATTTTGTGGCCGGGGCCCTTCAGGTTCCGATTTTGTGGCCGGGGCCCCTCAGGGTCCGAATTTGTGGGTGGGGCCCCTCAGGGTCCGATTTTGTGGCCGGGGCCCCTCAGGGTCAGATTTTGTGGTTGGGGCCCCTCAGGGTCTGATTTTGTGGCCGGGTCTACTCAGGGTCCGATTTTGTGGGTGGCGCCCCTTAGGGTCTGATTTTGTGGAGCCCCCTGGATCCATTTTGGTGGGCGGGGCCACTCTGGGTCCGATTTGGTGGGCGGGGCCCCTCAGGGTCTGATTTGGTGGGCGGGGCCCCTCGGGGTCTGATTTGGCGGGCGGGGCTCCTCAGGGTCCGATTTGGTGGGCGTGGCCTCTCTCGGTCCGATTTAGTGGGCAGTGCCCCTCAGGGTCCGATTTGGTGGGCGGGGCCCCTCAGGGTCCGATTTGGTGGGCGGGGCCCTTCATGGTCCGATTTGGTGGGCGGGGTCACTCTGGGTCCGATTTGGTGGACGGAGCTCCTCAGGGTACGATTTGGTGGGCAGGGCCCCTCTGGGTCCGATTTGGTGGGCGGGGCCCTTCAGGGTCCGATTTGGTGGGTGGGGCCACTCTGAGTCTGATTTGGTGGGCGGGGGCCCTCAGTGTCCGATTTGGTGGGCTGTGCCACTCTGGGTCCGTTTTTGGTGGGCGGGGCCACTCTGGGTCCGATTTGGAGGCCAGGGTGGCTCAGCCTCCGATTTTAAGGCCGGGGTGGCTCAGCCTCCGATTTGGAGCCTGGGGTCACTCATCTTTCGATTTGGCGCGTCGGCCCTTTAAGAATCACTTTGGCGCTTCGTCCCTTTAAGAGCCAGTTTGGCTCACTGGGCTTCTAAATACACTTTGGCGCACATTGTCTCTCAGGGGCATGTGTCATGTGATGAAGCTAGATTTGCATTTGTGCTGTGGGTTTCGCTTTAAGAGCTGATATTATGTGGCAGAAGCTCTGTTCTGGAGATGTCATGTGATGTTCGTAGGCGTTGGCATAGTAACTGGTTCTGCCTGCGCATATCAATGAGCTCAACTGCCATTTCAATCGCCTCAGGGCACGTTTTGCCATTTCCCCATTCAAATGCATTGGAGACCGTGCATTCCAATGACGGGGAAAAAAATTTTCTAACGCAAATTGCGCAAAAACTACAAATCCGATCGACACGAAAAATACTTAGCACACCTCTCATGGACGCTGGCTTCGAAACGACACCTCAACAGAGTCTGTGCGTGTAGCGGTTCGGGCTGTATTAATTGCGGAAATCAACTTAATAATAATAATAATAACTAGATGTGTATTTCCTGAAGGAAGTACAGATAGTGGTTTGAAATGGTGCCCGGTCTGCCCCTTTAAGAGAGACTTGCCTGCTGCCCCTGCAAGACTTTCAACTCAGGATCCGTTTTAAATGTGGGTGCCTCTCAGGGGCCACTTTGGCCTCAGGGTCTGATTTGGTGGGTGGGGCCCCTCAGGATCCGATTCGGTGGCCTGGGCTCCTCAGGATTTGAATTAGTTGCCGGGATTCCTCAGGGTCCAATTTTGTGGGTGTGGCCCCTCAGGGTCGGATTTTGTGGGTGTTTGCCCCTCAGGGTCCAATTTTGTGGGTGGGTCCCCTCAGGGTCCGATTTCATGGGTGGGGACCCTCAGGGTCCGATTTTGTGGGTGGGGCCCCTCATGGTCTGATTTTGTGGGTGGGGCCCCTCAGGGTATGATTTTGTGTCCGGGGCCCCTCAGGGTCCGATTTTATGGCCGGGGCCCCTCAGGGTCTGATTTTATGGCCGGGGCCCCTCAGGGTCTAATTTTATGGCCGGGGCCCCTCAGGGTCTGATTTTGCGGGTGGGGCCTCTCAGGGTCCGATTTTGTGGGTGGGGCCCCTCAGGGTCCGATTTTGTGGCTGGGGCCCCTCAGGGTCCGATTTTGTTGATTGGGCCCCTCAGGGTCCGATTTTGAGGGTGGGGCCCCTCAGGGCTTGAATTGTTGGCCGGGATCCCTCAGGCTCCTATTTTGTGGGTGTGGCCTCTCTGGGTCTGATTTGGTGGGTGGGGCCACTCTGGGTAAGATTTGGAGGCTGGGGTCGCTCAGCCTCCAATTTGGAGGCCGGGGTCGTTGAGCTTCCGATTTGGAGGCCGAGGTCAAAGAGCCTCCGATTTGGAGGCCGGGGTCGATGAGCTTCCGATTTGGAGGCCGGGGTCGATGAGCCTCCGATTTGGAGGCCGGGGTGGCTCAGCCTCCGATTTGGAGGCCGGGTTGGCTCAGCCTCCGATTTGGAGGCCGGGTTGGCTCAGCCTCCGATTTGGAGGCCGGGGTGGCTCAGCCTCCGATTTGGAGGCCGGGGTGGCTCAGCCTCCGATTTGGAGGCCGGGGTGGCTCAGCCTCCTATTTGGAGGCCGGGGTGGATCAGCCTCCTATTTGGAGGCCGGGGTGGATCAGCCTCCTATTTGGAGGCCGGGGTGGCTCAGCCTCCTATTTGGAGGCCGGGGTGGCTCAGCCTCCTATTTGGAGGCCGGGGTGGCTCAGCCTCCGATTTGGAGGCCGGGGTGGCTCAGCCTCCGATTTGGAGGCCGGGGTGGCTCAGCCTCCGATTTGGAGGCCTGGGTCGATCAGCCTCCGATTTGGAGGCCGGGGTGGATCAGCCTCCGATTTGGAGGCCGGGGTGGATCAGCCTCCGATTTGGAGGCCGGGGTGGATCAGCCTCCGATTTGGAGGCCGGGGTGGATCAGCCTCCGATTTGGAGGCCGGAGTGGATCAGCGTTCGATTTGGAGGCCGGGGTGGCTCAGCCTCCGATTTGGAGGCCGGGGTGGCTCAGCCTCCGATTTGGAGGCCGGGGTGGCTCAGCCTCCGATTTGGAGGCCGGGGTGGCTCAGCCTCTCTCTCAGGGGCATGTGTCATGTGATGAAGCTAGATTTGCATTTGTGCTGTGGGTTTCGCTTTAAGAGCTGATATTATGTGGCAGAGGCTCTGTGCTGGGGTTCAAGTGAAGTTCGTAGGCGTTGGCATAGTAACTGGGTCTGCCTGCGCATATCAATGAGCTCAACTGTCATTTCAATCGCCTCAGGGCACGTTTTGCCATTTCCTATTGAAAAGCATTGGAGACAGTGCATTCCAATGACGGGAAAAAAAATTTTCAAATGCAAATTGCGGAAAAACTACAAATCCGATCGACACGAAAAATACTTAGCACACCTCTCATGGACGCTGGCTTCGAAACGACACCTCAACGGAGTCTGTGCGTGTAGCGGTTCGGGCCGCATTAATTGCGGAAATCAACTTAATAATAATAAGAAGAAGAAGAATAAGTTAGCAGCGTTCGGATTACAATATAGTGGTTTTTTCAAACCACTATAATAAGAAGAAGAAGTTAGCAGCGTTCGGATTACAATATAGTGTTTTTTTCAAACCACTATAATAAGTTAGCAGCATTCGGATTACAAGACAGGGCTTTCTTCAAAGCACTATAATAAGTTAGCAGCGTTCGGATTACATGATAGTGCTTTCTTCAAAGCACTATAAAAAAGAGCAAATACCTTAAGTCAAGTAAAAAGTAATATTACATGACTAAATAACATTGGTTTATTCCGAAACATGATATGATGTGTGCCTCCCATACCTGGTAATGTTAAAGAATTTACTGATAATGTACATAATAGAGACACTCTTAGACCAATAGTCATTCTACCCCTGAAGAATCCAGAGTGAGTGGCGATACCGTCACCGGGTTGCCGCTACACAGAGGAGCCAGAAGACTGCAAAATCTGATTTCTCCTAGCACTGCACTGACTTGAAGCACTTCACCTTCATATCAAACAGTGCAGGCTTCTTTTACCAGTGCAGGGGTTAATCTACTCAATTGAGCGCTCCTGGAAGGCCCTCACTTGTTCACTGTTGGCCACTCCCCTCTCCTATATAAACTTGTCTCTTTGGCAATCAAGAAATGAGCAGTTTGCAGTTTGTTTCATTGCTGCATGGTTCAGGAGGTGGTGTGTTGTTAGAGAAGGTGTTTGGTGGATTTATCTAAGACAGTTGCTAGGTTCTGGTTGTGTGCATATTCCCTCTGTCTCTAATTTGTTTTTTTCCCATCCTTCACTCCATGGTGTCTCCCAATGTTGTTTGTGTGTGCATTTTTGTATGATTGGTATTTTCCTTTCTCCCTGTTAGTATTACCTTGGTAGTCTGGTTGGTGTATAGCCATACACTACTACTCCCCTCTTCCTTGGATGAAGGAACTGAACAGACTGAGGGCAGATTCAGAAACTCAGCAAGGTACGTGGCCCCGGAGTCTTCACCATTAAAAGTAATAAACCAGATAAAATTTCAGATCTACAGGTCAGGGAGCATTTGATATGCACTGCAAATAATATGGTAAGTTTCAAAGTAATTTTCATTCAAAGATTCAAAAGGGGAAATGCAAAAACCTGGAACTTTAGGAAAGCTGATTTCAACAAATTAAGGGAAGAACTTAGGCTGGTTTCACATTTGCGTTTTTTTTCGCGGTAATTTAGCGCTAAATAGCGCATGCGTTTTTTTTCCCTATACTTTGCATGGGATGCGCTTATGTGCGCATACACATGCGTTTGTACGCGTTTTACCGCGCATGCGTTTTTTTGCGGTATGCGCTCGGGCGCACAAAATGCAACTTGTTGCATTTTTTGTGCGTCCGATTTGCCTCAAAAAAACGCATGCGCGCGCAATGCGTTTTTTTACAGCAAGACACCCATTATAAGTCTATGGTGAGCATATGTGCGCATTGGCATGCTTATGTATGCGTTTTTTTGCACATGCGTTTTTTTTTTTACCATTAGTTTAGACAATGGAATTTAGGGGTTTGGGTAAAGTTAGGGTTAGTTAAGGGGGTTTAGGGTTAGGGTTAGGGTCAGGGTTAGAGTTAGGGTCAGGGTTAGGGTTAAGTATGGTTTGGTTAAGGGTTAGGGTCAGGGTTAGGGTTAGGGTTAGGGTTAGGGTCAGGGTTAGGGTTAAGTATGGTTTGGTTAAGGGTTAGGGTCAGGGTTAGGGTTAGGGTTAGGGTCAGGGTTAGGGTCAGGGTTAGGGTTAAGTATGGTTTGGTTAAGGGTTAGGGTCAGGGTTAGGGTTAGGGTCAGGGTTAGGGTCAGGGTTAGGGTTAAGTATGGTTTGGTTAAGGGTTAGGGTCAGGGTTAGGGTTAGGGTTAGGGTTAGGGTTAGGGTCAGGGTTAGGGTTAGGGTTAAGTATGGTTTGGTTAAGGGTTAGGGTCAGGGTTATGGTTAAGTATGGTTTGGTTAAGGGTTAGGGTTAGGGTTAGGGTCAGGCTTAGGGTTAGGGTTAGGGTCAGGGTTAGGGTTAGGGTTAGGGTTAGGGTCAGGGTTAGGGTCAGGGTTAGGGTTAAGTATGGTTTGGTTAAGGGTTAGGGTCAGGGTTAGGGTTAGGGTTAGGGTTAGGGTCAGGGTTAGGGTCAGGGTTAGGGTTAAGTATGGTTTGGTTAAGGGTTAGGGTCAGGGTTAGGGTTAGGGTTAGGGTTAGGGTTAGGGTCAGGGTTAGGGTTAGGGTTAAGTATGGTTTGGTTAAGGGTTAGGGTCAGGGTTAGGGTTAAGTATGGTTTGGTTTAGGGTTAGGGTCAGGGTTAGGGTCAGGGTTAGGGTCAGGGTTAGGGTTAGGGTTAGGGTCAGGGTTAGGGTCAGGGTTAGGGTTAAGTATGGTTTGGTTAAGGGTTAGGGTCAGGGTTAGGGTTAGGGTTAGGGTTAGGGTCAGGGTTAGGGTTAAGGTTAAGTATGGTTTGGTTAAAGGTTAGGGTCAGGGTTAGGGTTAAGTATGGTTTGGTTAAGGGTTAGGGTTAGGGTTAGGGTCAGGGTTAGGGTTAAGGTTAGTTAGGGTTTGGGTTAGGGTTAAGTATGGTTTGGTTAAGGGTTAGGGTCAGGGTTAGGGTTAAGTATGGTTTGGTTAAGGGTTAGGGTTAGGGTCAGGGTTAGGGTTAGGGTTAGGGTCAGGGTTAGGGTTAGTAAAGTCATGGTTTGGGTTAGTGTGAGGGGCCACCTAATGTTGGAAAAAAACGCAAACGCGGTAAAAACGCACTAAAAACGCATACAAACGCATAAAAACGCTGCGTTTTTTTCATGCATGCTCATAAAAATGCTTGAAAAAAACGCAGCAGTTGTATGCTTTTGTATGCGTTTTTCAATGCGTTTTTTTGCGGGAAAAACGCGCTGCAAAAAAAAGCAAGTGTGAAACAGGCCTTAACCGTGTAGACTGGGACCATCTCATGGTAACTGGGGATACCGACCCTAAATGGAATCCTGTAGAAAATTTATAACCTCTGGTAATAAAATGTCAAGAAATAAAAAGAAACCATTATGTTTAAATACACACGTGGTCAAAATTGTTGGTACCCCTCATTTAATGACAGAAAAACCCACAATGGTCACAGAAATAACTTGAATCTGACAAAAGTAATAATAAATAAAAAAATCTATGAAAATGAACAAATGAAAGTCAGACATTGCTTTTCAACCATGCTTTTACAGAATATTTTTAAAAACAAAACTCATGAAATAGACCTGGACAAAAATGATGGTACCCCTGAAAATAATGTGACAAAAGGAACATGTTAAACCAAGGTGTGTCCAATAATTAGCATCACAGGTGTCTACAATCTTAGAATCAGTGAGTGAGCCTGTATAGAAGGCTACAGATACTCACTGTGCTGTTTGGTGATATGGTGTGTATTATACTCAACATAGACCAGAGGAAGCAAAGGAAAGAGTTGTCTCAAGAGATTAGAAAGAAAATTATAGACAAACATGTTAAAGATAAAAGTTACAAGTCCATCTCCAAGCAGCTTGATGTTGCTGTGACAACAGTTGCACATATTATTCAGAAATTTAAGCTCCATGGGACTGTAGCCAACATCCCTGATGTGGCTGCAGGAGGAAAATTGATGACAAATCAAAGAGACAGATAATACGAATGGTAACAAAAGAGCCCAGAAAAACTGCTAAACAGATTAAAGGTGAACTTCAAGCTCAAGGAACATCAGTGTCCGATCGCACCATCTGTCGTTGTATGACCCAAAGTGGACTTCATGGGAGACGACCAAGGGCGACACTATCATTGAAAAAAAATCTTAAAAAAGCCAGACTGGAATTTGCCAAACTACATGTTGACAAGCCACAAAGCTTCTGGGAGAATGTCCTATGGGCAGATGAGACAAAAATTGAACTTTTTGGCAAGGCACATCAACTCTATGTTCACAGACGGAAAATTGAAGCATATCAAGAAAAGAACACTGTCCCTACTGTGAAACATGAAGGAGGCTCTGTTATGTTCTGGGGCTGCTTTGCTGCATCTGTCACAGGGTGTCTAGAATCTGTGCAGGGTACAATGAAATCTGGCTAGTGTAATACCGTGCAGGAATGAGTATATGTTACCACGGAGCAGACGGACCAACAGTTAAGGGGGAGGTTTATTTACAGGGAAATGTACAGAATAATGGTGTAGATATGAATAATATGTGAAACGGGTTTAGCAAACAGCCAAAAAGCATAAACAGTATTCAAACAGCAATAAGAGTTATTTTCCTAAGGTGTAACTTAACAGTCTGCAGGGTCTTGATTGAAGGTTCACTCTTCTCCAACGTTGGCGCTGATTCACAAGCAGCGCTTGCAGTCTACTCTGTATCCTGGGACTTTAACGTTGTCCAACCAGGGTACAAGACTGAAGGTATCCCCTTTGCTCCAAGTCCTGCTCTCTTACTCTGAAGCGGTGCTTTCTCACCGGAATCAGGGGCTCTGCATTAACACATAAGTCACAGGGACCTTGTACGTGGCTCAGTCACTCTAAACAGGTCACAGCACCATTACTGAATGCAGCCTTTTTGCAGGGAAGCGTCCTGCCACATATCACAGTCTCTCTAAGGAGATCACAGCATACAGACTCTTTGCAGGAAAGCGTCTAATCACAGCATACAGCCTCTCCCAGGGGAAACGACTCTCCGTCTCCTGCTAGATCTCTCAGCATGGATCACTCCCCCTGCTCGTGCTGCTGTCTCCACTATAGCTGCTGCCTTTGCTCTGGACACAGACTTCAGACGGGGCCCAGGACACACCTCATCTGTCACTGCAGACTCCAACTTTATGTAGTCCCGGGCTACGGTCTCTGCTTCTCTGCAGGTCTCAGTCTGTCCACGGGGGTCAGAGCGCAGCTCTGCTGTCTCCACAGTACACAGTCTAACGTACTCACAATCTGCTGTCCCTATGCGTGGTACCCCGGTATTTACTCTGTGACCGGGGGGCTCTGGCTCTTCCCCAGTCTGCGTCAGCGTCCTTCCCTGTCTCCTGCCCAGGCTGCTTTGACCAAAGCGTGCGCTGTTTTCCCGCTCTCTCCCCTGCTGGCTTCATGTCCTCAGCCCCTCCTCTGTCCCCCAGGGAACCTGCTGCCCTGTTTAATGATTCCAGGCATGGAGCAGAAGAGGCAGCCCTCTCCTGGCTCTTCTTGCACTTCACCCCCTTACATTAGCAGCTGCAAATCATGCAGCTACAGGAATAGTAACAAAATCTCCGCGCACATCCAAAGACTCGGAGATCAACCGCGCATGCTCGGGAAATCTCGAGTAGCGAGTATTCTCACTAATGCCATCATTTCTCTCCAGGCCTATTTCATGAGTTTTTTTTTTTTTTAAATTCTGTGGAAGCATAGTTGAAAAGCAATGTCTGACTTCCAGTTGTTCATTTTCATAGATTTTTGATTTATTATTAGAGTTGAGCGAAACAGGTCGGCCAGATTCATAAGTCGCCGACTTATGCCAAAGTCGGGTTTCGCCGACCGAAACCCGACCACAGCGTGAAGTCGGCCATGCGGTCGGCAAAACGAGCGCCAAAGTCGGATTTCCGAGAACGCTTGCACGTGACTTTTTCTGCCAATGAGCAAGGACGTACACTGTTGCCAACGAGATGACATGTGCAGCGTCCGGGGAGAGAGAGAAAGAGAGAGAATTCATGCCAGCGAAAATCTTCCGGGCATGTGCACTTTAAAAAAAACGCGGTCCGGCATGTCACTGCCGACTTTGCTTCCCA
This sequence comes from Dendrobates tinctorius, assembly GCF_039654945.1. Classification (NCBI taxonomy): domain Eukaryota; kingdom Metazoa; phylum Chordata; class Amphibia; order Anura; family Dendrobatidae; genus Dendrobates; species Dendrobates tinctorius. The sequence goes on from NW_027361734.1 coordinate 3,500,823, forward strand.
TTGACTTGCATTGGGTTTCGTGTTTCAGTCGGGGTTTCATGAAACCCGACACGACCCTAAAAAAGGCAAAGTCGCTCATCTCTATTTATTATTACTTTTGTCAGATTCAAGTTATTTCTGTCACCATTGTGGGTTTTTCTGTTATTAAATGAGGGGTACCAACAATTTTGACCACGTCTGTAAGACACAACAAGGTATAGGCTACTTTCACACTTGCGTTAGGAGGTGCAGCGCACGGCCGCTGTCCAGCTCTGCACTTTGCTAGCTTGATTTCTTTTTTGCATTTTTTACTTAGATCTTTATACTCCTGAAATGCTATTTCTGTATTCTCGTGCCTTCAGGAATTTAAATGCCCTCTGTTTTAGTCTGATTAAGACTACTTTCACACTTGCGTTAGGAGGCGCAGCGCACGACCACCGTGCAGCTCTGCCCCCTGCCGTGCCCCCTCCGGTTAGCTCCTCCTATGGGCGCATGATGCTGAATGCGACCTTTGTACCCTATCACTAGCATTGGGTACGCAGGCCGTGTGCTGGTATGCTTTTGGCGGCACATGCGCCGGCAAAAGCATACCAGCGCACGGCCTGTGTACCCAATGCTAACGATAGGGTACGCAGGTCGCATGCAGCGTCATGCGCCCATAGGAGGAGCTGACCAGAGGGGGCGCGGCAGGGGGTGGAGCTGCACGGCGGCCGTGTGCTGCGCTTCCTAACGCAAGTGTGAAAGTAGTCTTAATCAGACTAAAACAGAGGGCATTTAAAATCCTGAAGGCACGAGAATACAGAAATAGCATTTCAGGAGTATAAAGATCTAAGTAAAAAATGCAAAAAACAAATCAAGCTAGCAAAATTATCAACAGAGAAACAAATTGCCAGTGACATTAAAATAAATCCCCAAATTTTTTATAAATCCATCAATGCCAAAAAGAAAAAAAAAGATGGCGTAGGCCCCTTAAAGACTATAATAACAAGATAATAATACAGAACAAAGAAAAGGCTGAGATATTAACCCCTTTCCAATATCGAGGGTAATACTACGCCGATATTGGACTCCTTCCCTATGATGTGTGCTCCGACGGTGAGCCCATATCTTTCCTGGGACATGTCAGCTGTTTTGAACAGCTGACATGTGCCTGCCATAGCCACATGTGGAATAGCGATCCACCTGCGGCTATTAAGCAGTTAAATGCCACTGTCAAACGCTGACAGCGGCATTTAACAAGCACTTCTGGCAATCGCACCGCAAATCCGCCCACGGGTGAACTGCGTCACATGATCGCGGGTCACCGGTATATTGACATGACAACCTGAGGTCTCCTGGAGACCTCTATGGTTGTCAGTGCTGGCTTGTTGTGAGCGCCACCCAGTGGTCAGCGCTCATACCAAATGAGTAATTCTGCTATATAGAGGCGATCTGATCATTGCCTCTATGTAGCGGAGGCGGAGCCAATCAGGTTTTGGCAGCTTCTAGTCTCCCATGGAGACTATTGAAGCATGCCAAAAGTAAAAAAAATGTTTTTAAAAATATAAAAGTTCAAATCAGACCCCTTTCACCCCATTCAAAATAAAACAATAAAAAAACCCACACATACTTGGTATCGCCGCTTTCAGAATTGCCCGAAATATCAATAATAAAAAAGGATTAAACTGATCACTAAACAGCGCACCGAGAAAAAAAGTAAAAACACCAGAATTACGTTTTTTTTGTTGCCACGAAATTGCATTAAAATGCAATAACAGGCGATAAAAAGATCATATCTGCACCAAAATGGTATCATTAAAAACGTCAGCTCAGCATACAAAAAATAAGTCCTCACCCAACTCGAGATCACGAAAAATGGAGACACTACGGGTATCAGAAAATGGAGCATTTTTTTTAACAAAGTTTGAAATTTTTTTCATCATTTAGATAAAAGAGAACCTAGACATGTTTGGTGTCTATGAACTCGTAATGACCTGGAGAATCATAATGGCAGGTCAGTTTTAGTATTTAGTGAACCTAGTAAAAAAGCAAAAGAAAGAAAAAGTCTGGGATTGCATTTTTTTGCAATTTCACTGCACTTGGATTTTTTTTCCATTTTCTAGTACTTGACATGGTAAAACCAATTAGGTCGTTCAAAAGTACAACTCGTCCCACAAAAAACAAGCCCTCACATGGCCATATTCATGGAAAAATAAAAAAGATATTGCTCTGAGAATAAGGGGAGCAAAAAACAAAAATGCAAAACCGAAAAAAGATCCGGGGGTTAAGGGGTTAAACAGGCACTTTTCATCCGTGTTCACCAATGAACCAACTGTTCTAGGAATCATTCAACAAGGCAAAAATCAAAGTTCAACACCTGATATGATTAGTTTAACACAAGAAGTACCCCTGCATCTGAGCAAATTAAACATTGACAAATCCCCCGATCCAGATGGCATTCATCCACGGATACTGAGGGATTTGAGCTCAGTAATTGACAGATCACTGTATCTCATATTCTTAGACTCAATTGTAACAGGGGTGGTGCCACAGGAATGGAGGATGGATGATGTGGTACCAGTATTTAAGGGAAAGGTAAGAAGATGGAGCCACGCAACTAATGTCCGGTAATGTGCTAATTTTTGAGGTTATTATAAGAGATGACCTGCAGAGATATATTGCAGATAATAATATAAAAACTGACAACCAGCATGGATTCATGAATGATAGGTCGTGTCTAACTAAAGCCCCCATTACACATAGAGATATCGCTAGCAATATCGCTGTAACGTCACCGATTTTGTGACGTAGCAGCGATATTGCTAGCGATATCGCTATGTCTGATACTTACCTCCGACCGGATCCCCCGCTGCTCATCGCTGGTCACGCGAGAACATCCTGGACCATTTCTCGTCGGGCGCTTCCTGCTGGGCTTCCTGTGGCGCCGACGAGCGACACCTGGACGCGGGCGGGAGGACGTCAGGATCGCCACGTCTGACAGGTAAGTAGCGACCCCCGACCCCTGCTATGTCGCTGGTGAGATCTGCCTGTGTGGCAGCTCACTAGCGACCACTTTGCGATGCACCAGCGATCCATATCGTTGTCGGGATCGCTGGTGCATCGTTAAGTGTAACGGTACCCTAACATGTTAGGTTTCTATGAGGAGGTAAATGCAAGTCTGGATGCTGGTAATGTGGCTGATATGATTTATCTGGACTTTGCAAAGGCATTTGATTCCGTAACCTTAGGGCTCATTCCCACTTGCGATGAAATCGGACGAATGCAATTCGATAAAAAATCGGCTTGAATTCGGACCAATGTTATTCTATGATTGTGTGTTCATCTGCATTTTTTTTCCAGCTCGAATCGGATCATGATCAGACTGGAAAAAAATAGCAGCATGCTGCGATTGTCATAGGATATCGGATCGCATCCGGCAATAGAAGCCAATGGGTGCGAGAAAAAATCACACAGCACTCGGTCCATGCGAGTGCTGTTCGATTTTTACACACCAAACGCATTTGAAAAGCCGGCAATTCATGTGCGGTGTACAGTAAAATCACACTGACAGGTTATAATAGAATAGATATATACACAAAGAATACATATATACATATATGCATGTCAGTGGCACATGCCAGTAATGACGTGACCACAGTTCAAGCTCAGTGTTTTCACAGCAGATCACTGTGAAAAATTCTCAAGGTGATCTGCTGTGAAGACACTGAGCTTGAACTGCGGTGACCTCATCACTGGTATTTTCCCATGGTCCAGAGTTCACCGCAGTTCAGGCCGGTTGGGAGGGCAACCTCAGTGACGTCACCGCTAGTCACTGAAACTCATTCACCAGCAGCTCATTCACCAGCAGCTCATTCACCAGTGGTTTTCAACCAGGACGGTCGCATTTCGGCACCATCCAGTTTGAAAACTGTATATCCCCCAGACATGGATTACTGCATGGGACAGAACGATGGACAGGTATGGTAGATTGTTGTTTTTTAATTTTACTTTTATTAGAGGAGATCAAGGGCTTCGCAGGAATTAGGTGAGGTCATAAGTATGGTTTAGAAGAATATTAAAGGAGTTTGTGTCTTTCTTTCAATTAAAGGACTTTTTTCTGGCTATGTCTTTATTTACCATACAAATATAGGATTAGTAATGGGTAGGCGTCTTATTGACGCCTCTCCATTACTATCCACGGGGCTTGATGTCACCACACAATACAAAGGTGACATCAACCCCCCAACTATTACCTCACTTGCCACCGCTATAGGGCAAGTGGGAAGAGCAAGGCTAAGTGCCAGAATTGATGTGTATATAACAGGAGAAGTACTTGGGTATTCTGGATGCAAGTAAGCTGAGGAGCAGTACTCAATGTCAAGCAGCAGCAAAAGCTTGTGAGGACACATCTAGAATATGGGATCCAGTGTTGGGCCCCACATTTAAAAAAGGACATTCAGAAATTAGAGTCAGTTCAACGGCGGGCAACTACAGGGTGGGCTATTTATATTAATAAACCTAAACAAAATGGGAATGGTTGGTGATATAAAATTCCTGTTTGTGACACATTAGTATATGGGAGGGGGGAAACTTCAAGATGGGTGGTGACCATGGTGGCCATTTTGAATGTGGCCATTTTGGAACCAACTTTATTTTTTCCAATGGGAAGAGGGTCATGTGACACATCAAACTTATTGAGAATTTCACAAGAAAAACAATGGTGTGCTTGGTTTTAACAACTTTAACAGTTAACAGTTTTTTAGCAGATTAGAGTTTGACTGGTAGCCACTATTTATGTTGCACAATATAATTATATAGTCTTACTGTACATGATATGTATATTTACATTAACCTATTTTTTTCACAAGGACCTCAAGGATGTAGTTTTTCTGAATTGGATTGTAATTATTGTCATTGCATTGTATATACATTTATTTAAAGATTAATATCATTAAAATAAATAGATTTCATCCATTTAATACAAGTTTTGGTTTTTATGTTAAGTTTGTAAACTTATTAACTCTTTGTGGATGGAAGAGCATACCTGAGCACTGTATTCCACCTTAGTGTTGTATAGTGACGAGTGAGCACTAAAATGCTCAGGTACTCGTTGCTCGAGTTGAGCAAATTGGAATACTCAGGTACTCGGACAGAACAACGAACCCAATGTAAGTCTATGGGAGACCCGAGGAATTTTGCCGCGATCCCCCCCCCGGGGTCCTTTAAAGATCTAAAAACGTCTGAAAATTATGGAAACTCTGCTCAAATGACACAGGGACATCATGGGGATCACCCCTGGAAGCATTCCTGACTCCTAGTTCACAGCTTTAGACAATTTTTTCAGAGTTTCATGCCATTTTTACCAATGCACCAAAAAACATACCAAAACGAAACCAAAACAGATTCTGCTGGGAAATATGTTAAGGTACATCCTTTCCAGTTTAATGACTTGCATATGAGGCAAAATAATTAACACCAGACCAAAATGTTCCTCCCCCACTTGGGCTATGTTCAGATGCAGCATTTTTGAAGCGTTTTTCAACTTTAACATTGCTTACAACCAATACAAATGCATTCACTGGGAAATGTCATTGTAACATTTAACAACCCCAGCTGGCCATGTGGTGTGTGATACATAAGCAGACACATCTTGTTTCATTTAGGAAGGAGGGACTCTTAAAGTCACAGAGCCTATTTTTACAGTGGCATCAGGCAGCATTAATCTTCTTAAAGGGCCATTATTAATCAGTGGGTCTCATAAACTGTTATTGCCTATGCAGTGAGAGGATGGGCTGCAAAGAATTACGACGCACCACAATACCCCTTTCACGAGAGGTACAGGAGGGCTTCCTGAAAAAGGGTTGCATGGAATGCAAGGCCTGGCCTGCACTAAAGTTACATGCACCCCATAAGCTTTTCAAGCCACGTACTGGATGTCCACGGGAGAATCCACTTCACATTATTCATTTCGTAATCCCAAGCTATTTTCTTATGCATTGTCTGTGCAAATAAACTGTAGGAACAGAAAGCGCAATAGGGTCTTACCCGAGTATTTGCTAATGAATAAACAAAAATTCACTCACCCTTTCCAGGAGGGGTTAAAGCATATAAGATCCGTAGTCAGCTTGCTGCACGTCCAAAGGTCAGCTCCGTGACCGCCAGAACTTCAGATTTTTATGGAATAAATTCATGGACTTTAGTGCGCTGCTTGACAGATTCACGAACCCAGGTTGTAAGAAAGATTAACTGTTTATTTCCCAACGCGTTTCAAAGTGTATACCACTTCTTCATCAGGGAGAGACATATATGAACAGATAAAGCTGTCACAGGTTATATACATCCATAGTTCAAAGGAATTTGGCGCCAATGATCACATGTCAAACGGTACAAAAGTCAAAGTTCAAAGTACACCAATTGAAATGTCATATCATTTAATCTTTGTTCTTTAAAATTATTTGTTCATTAAAAAATATATATTCTCTTTATTATTATACAGATAAAAAATTCTAGAAAAGTTAAAAAATCAGGGAAGGGAAAGGAAAAGAAAAAAAAAAAAAAAAAAAAATATAAAATCGAACTCCTGCTGTTGGGAAGACCGAAAAGAAAAAGGAAGAGGACAATCTCACTTAAACCACTACACCAGAGTCAGATCTTGTTTGAGGAGGAGGAGAAGAGAAAGGATGATTATTAAAAATATATATATATATATATATGTATATGTATATAACAAATATTTAAAAATATTAGTACATATGAATAAAAATGTATTTATATAAATAATAATACTAAATAATAATAATAATAATAATAATAATAATAATAATAATAATAATAAATAATAATAAAAAGCTTCTTTATGATATTAAAAGACTTTTTATATTGGAGATGTGTGTGTCACTGATTAATCTCGGGGTATATCTATTCACAGCGTCAGTGGCTGCAGAGACGCTGTGAACGCGTTGGGAAATAAACAGTTAATCTTTCTTATGCATTGTCTGCAAGACCTGCCCTGCTGCCAAGTTATCTGTATCCCAATATGCCTTTGAAACCACATACTGGATGAGCACAGGAAAATCCACTTCACATTATTCATTTTGTACTCCCATTCTGTTTTCTTATGCATAGACTGCAAGGTCTGCCCTGCTACCAAGTCATATGCGCCCCAATAACCACAATCCCCCCGTGGAAGAAACATGAAGGAGGGCCTCTTAACAAAAAATGTCCCATTAAAAAGGAGCAGGTCTCCTAGACTTGGAATGCCCATAAGCTAAGTGTGTTGGCTGTCAAACATTTTCCCCTGTGGAGTACACCTCAACCGTTTTCACAACAAGTAGTTTATGCCCAGCAAAACACCCACCCTTGTTCTGAAGTCGACCCTGGCTGTATCAGCACGAAACATGTTAATGCTGGTGATCTAGTGGCGGCGGATGATGAGACGTGGAGGAAAGCCTGAGTAAAAACTATGCCCAATGTAAAGGAGCCGGTCTAGACTTGGAATGCCCATACACAAAGTGTATGGGCTGGTAAACATTTGCCCCTTGGGGTAGATATCAACATAATGTTTCCTTTATTTTAGGTGTGGGGCATCATAAACACCGTGCAAAACTGTAACGTGGTTTCATACATAGTTTCTGCTGTGAAGGTATAGGTTTTTAGTAAAAATATGGCGGACGAATGGTTGGATGAAGTGATCTGCGAAAGGGGCATGGCGATGACAGGAATGGGAAAGTACATGATGATTAACAGCAGTGGCTATGGGAGGTATGAGATCCATGATACAGCCAACATTGATTTGTCGCTTATACACCATAAATTACCATAATCGGTTTCATGCCCATCATAAGATCGGTGTACCAGATGCACGTCTGAGACTCAGACTAAAAAATGCCAGTCCAAAATATGTTGCCAAAGACGCATGTGTCTGTATAAAAGGTAAAGTGCAACATGTTCGTGATATGCTGAATTAGAGACAGCAGATCAGTGATGGATGAAAATGAAACAAACTAATGTATGCTCATGAAAAAGTAAGCTTAAAGTGGCAGTGCAATTTCAGTAACTATAAACACACCAGTGCAACAAGATTCTTCATCTTCACCCATACATGTTAGCAAAAATATACAATTGTCACAGTCTTAAATTAATTGTCCGTGTGTAACCAACACTGTTATAGGAATGCCAAAAAACGTAAATAACCACGACCCATTGAAAAACCTGATTTCCTCTTCACAAGATATGGACTATGATGGTATTGATGACAACTTAGAAATTTTACACATCCACACCAAGAAGATGAACATCACAGCTGCAAAAAATGTTCCAAAAAGGCATTGAATGTCTTGAAAATTATTTTCTCTAGGCCAAAGCTCTCTGGTGTACTCAGCATGAGATGCTTGACAGATGATGTATTCTGATTTGTCTATGTCCACTTTTTGAAAGCAAGCAGAAAAGAAGGATGAGTATGCGGGAAGACGTGTGATTTAGGTCAGTAAGGAGGTGATGTCAGGTACAGATAAGTAGATCTGCGTCTCATTGGCGTAGTGATGATATTGCAAACTGTGCCATTACATCAGCTGGCCCAGGCTGAAGGTGTCGATGGAGAAAAGTAGGGGTCTAGAACAGAGCCTTGGGGAACAGTGAAAGACAGGTGTCGAGGTGAGGACATTTGCACCACCGGCCGTGGCCACATCTGCAGGGGTAGTAAAACTACCAGCCTTACCACCACCAGCATGATCAGGCACATGGCAGCAAAGCAACAGACTTTGTTGGTTGAACACCAGGCTCCATGAACAGTGTCTGCATGTGATAACACTGCTTCTTCCGCTGTTGTACATGCAAGGCAATCTACTGTCCACGGTGCATGTGGAGATGCCTCCTGGCCTGCACCTGTTGTTGACCACAGTCAAATTGCACCATAATCATGCACATCCACGTCCTTGTCCCAGTGCAGCCACCAGTTGTCCATAACCTAGTCATTGGACCGTAAGCGGAAAGACGCAGCCAAGGCCCCATAGGCCACAGTACTAAATTCACAAATTTGTCATCTGCTTGCATTTGAAATGTTGCATTCTAGGCTCTTGGGAAACGGACGCTTTCCGCAACCTGATGGTTGTGACCGTAACAAGGTACTTGGTCTCCACCCGGGCTATTTCTCCCGGTCTGCCATCACGATATTAGACAAGCAAGCACGTGTTCCACAACATTACCTGTACCATCAACAATGCAGGTACAGGGAAAGTGCACCTAACCATGGACACGTGGACAAGTGATTGTGGACAGGGACAGTACATCTTGCTGACTGCACACTGTGTTTGCGTAGAAAAAGTCATGACCCAGTCGGACATTGTGAGACCATGTCACACATGTATGGAGAAGACAGTTTGGGGAAGGCTTTGTATATCATATTTACGGTTTTGAACTGTAGCCTATGGGCAATAGGAAGATAGTGAAGGGCATTGCAGAGAGGAGAGGCTGTGGAATAACAGAGAGACAGTTGGAATACTCTGGAAGCAGAGTTTTGAATAGATTTGAGTGGTGCAACAGTGCTAGATAGGAGGGTACAGAGTATAAGGTTGCAATACACGAGGCGAGAGATCATGAGGGCATGCACAAACATTTTTTAAGTTTCTTGTAATGTACAGATCCTGGAAATGTTTTTGAGCTGTAATGGACAGGAGGAAGCAAGGGCTTTGATAAGAGAGGGCAGAGTTGAGGATCACCCCGAGGCCACGAACATGCAGGAATATTTGTCCCGGTGTGCCATCCCGGAATTACACAGGCACGTGTTCCACAACATTACCCGTGCCCTCTACAATGCTGGTGCTTGGAAAGTCCACCTAACCACAAACACTTAGACAAGTGCTTATGGTCAGGGACGATACATCGCACACGGGTACACAGGGTTAATATAGTGTAATCCGGGACACACTCAGACCTTGGTATGCGGCCGTCCTCACAAACACAGAGGATTGTGTGCCCTATGTCAATCTGGGTTGCCCTCACAGTGTACAGCTCCTGCACCTCCTCCTCCTTTGCCTCCTCTTCAGCCTCCAGCTACAAAAGGTAGCACATCAGTCACAAGCTGGAAGCACTGCAGCACTGCCTAATCAAAGCGGGAACAGGCTGTGCTGAAGCTAATATGCTTCTGTGACAAACGCCACAATGCTGAAGAGTAGTGGACAGCTCTGAAACAGCAGGCATATTGGTGGATAAGACTGCTGAACCCACAGCCAGGCATGTTTGTGTGTGACAATGGATGGAACCTGGTGGCTGCTCTTTGGCGTGGCGAGCTCACACATGTGCCATGCCTGGCTCATGTGCTTAGTAGAAAACACTGTGTGCACTACTGTAGTGGTGCCAAGTTAGGTTCCCAAACCATATATGATAAAATGAAAACCTGGCACTCAACTTAGTGCTTGGTGAGGCAGTTTATTGTAGTACCAGAAAATGTTTCGGTCAATATAGACCTTCATCAGTTACGTGCTAGTATGTTTGAAAGTAGCTTGAAGGAGGGCGCTTTTTATGTTATTCACTGATAACGCCAGTAATCAAATGGTCAGAATGCTGCTGTAACGCAGGATAATCTTAATAGTTGAAAATATCAGCGCAGCCTGGTCCTACTGGACGTGGGTAAACACCACTTGTCCTGAGCAGAAGAGGGCAGTTGGTGACTAACCAGCATCAACAGGGTTGTCTGTATTCAGTACTGTCTTCACACATGACATCTGAGGTGTAGACATGGATGTCTGACATGTGTACAATCCTCCAAAACTTTGAGGAATCCACCACGAGGGTGAGCGTCAATGACACCATAATTAACGTCTCCATCTTGCTTATCTGTGTTCTAATTTGAATATTGAGAGTTATTATAGAGCAAAAACATATTTACAGTTTAACAGTTTCAAACACAACAGTCCTAAATAACAGCGATAAAAATAATCCAATAATTAAACCCAAATAAAACTACCCGACTCGTGACAGCTTACAATCTACACTAAGTAACAACGATAACAATAATTTAACCCAAACAAAACAATCCTGCTCGTGACAACTTACAATCTAAAATGAGGTGGGGGAGATAAAAAATACAGGGGTGTATTTGCAAGAAGGTATTTACAATGATGTTTGTACTATGATCTTACTGAGGTTCGTTGTAAGTGTTGTAGGCCTGAGGACAAGGAGGAGGAGGACAGCATGGTCAGTCATCCACTTGGTGACGACACGGAAGTCTTGCCTGTTAGCAGTCTGGGACGCATTTGGCTTACTTTATGTTAAGCTGCTTTTCCCATGACCCTTGCGCTCTTGAAATTTTGGATGACAAACAGGCAATACTGATTTGTGACACTTCTAGACCCATGGTAATTAGAGAACTTTATATCTCTTAGTCCTGAGGCAGACAGGTGTACTAAAATGTTGCAGTACCAGGGGGCACTTATAGCGGAATTATTAATAAAATTACTATCTCAAACACTGGCGTCAGAGGATACAGTTCGTTGCCCAACCAATTAGTACAGGTGAGAAAGACACAACTCCAATACAGCAGAGGCAGTGGAGCAATGGCAAAGTTCTTGTAGAGTTTTAACAGACCCTCTCATCACCCTGACACAGAGGTGCTGGGTACTGTCACAAGAAATGCAATTTTTTGGAAGATGCTGAGGGAGTACCTTGCTGACCGTAACAACGTCCTCTGTCATTCCTCTGTGCATTATAAATAGTGGTTATCCAAGCTGGACATGTGGCATGAACTGGCTCTCTACTGCGCACATGCGCTGTACTCACAGACAAGGAGCAAAGGCGCCTTGCTCTCTGGTGGTTAGTGTGCAAACAGCACCTTGCTAAATGGCATTACCGCTTTTAGTGGCGGGAGACTACGGGAACAGTCCTTTGCAGTGCCACTGCTCTAAGGACGGAGCACGCTACTCAGCCTCCTATGCGCTGCTTGTCTACACCAAAAATCATTGCTGTCTTGCCCGCTTTCTCTTAAGCTGGTCCCCTGCCTCTAGGTCACGAGGTCTGTCTGCTTCATTTTTCCGCAGTGTCGGCACTTCGGGTGCATATTGCACTGCTCTCCTTGCTGGTCACATGGTCACAGCTGGGGATTCACTCCTTCTTCTCTTTTTTTTCCCTCAGTTTCCGGGTTTGTTCCCTGTTTAAGCACAACCCCTCGTTCTGTGTAATGAGGCCTGTCCGTTGCCCTATTTCTTTCGCCGGTAAACAGGGGACGCAGCCAAAGCAGGTCCAGAACCGGTGCAGCACAGGTACCCGTGGGCCGGTCATCCTGACTCCATACATATCTGGCAAATCAGATCTTTAATGCAAGCAGCATAGAGGGCATGTACTTCCAAATTTCAAGAGAAAATTCTACAGTACATCCACAACAGTTTCAATTTGAAGGGCTTTGTGGCTCACATCATTCCACAAAATGACACTAATCTGATGCTTTAAATTTTCAGTGGAAAATAATTTCACCACTGATAGGTTGTGTATGTTTAGAATTATGTAACATCATTGGTGTGATTAATTATTCATACCTATTAAATGCACAATATATTCATCTTTTTCTTCAAGGCTTTTGAATATAAAGTGTTGTAAGAGTTAAAGGAAATTGTTGAATTGTGTGTTACCTCAAATGTGAAACTACGTGTCAATTGTCATCTTTACTATTTCTCCATTCCGTGTGTGGCTAACCACCTAATTGATGTTATTGAGTCTCTTTGGCAAGAAAACAACAGCTACACCAATACCACGTGCTTTTCCAATTAATTCATCATGCTGCTGAAGAAGAGGTGAGATTAGGGACCTACATATCATCTGGGAACTGTAGTCAACATGACACTGCCAACACTCACTGGGGTATAGCTACCAATTTGATATAGTTTGTGCCCAGCTGAACAGAGTTGTCATAAATATAAAAAATCCTTTCAATAACATGTTTGATGGATTGTATCTAGGAATCACCCATATAGTATTATTAGTTTTTATTATTATTAATATTTATTTATATAGCGCCATTGATTCCATGGTGCTGTACAAGAGAAGGGGTTACATACAAATTACAGATATCACTTACAGTAAACAAACTAACAATCACAGACTGATATAGAGGGGAGAGAGGACCCTGCCCTTTCGGGCTTACATTCTACAGGATGGTGGGGAAGGAGACAGTAGGTTGGGGGGTTGCAGCAGCTCCAGTGATGGTGAGGTGGTAGCTCTAGTAGTGGTGAGGGGGCAGCGGGGATCATTGCAGGCTGTAGGCTTTCCTGAAGAGGTGGGTTTTCAGGATCCATCTGAAGGATCCAAGTGTGGTTGATAGCCGGACGTGTTGGGGCAAAGAATTCCAGAGGATGGGGGCTATTCGGGAGAAGTCTTGGAGGCGGTTGGGTGAGGAGCAAATAAGTGTGGAGGAGAGAAGGAGGTCTTGGCAGAATCGGAGATTACGTGAGGGAAGATATCGGGAGATTAATTCAGAGATATATGGAGGAGTGTTATGAATGAGTCACCGTAGGAGGCAAAAACAGAAATACTAGCTAAGTCCAGAAAACCAGAGAAGTTGGCAGCTATCGGATTGCAGACCCCTGAACCTATCAACAACAACTAGCAGTAGCCGTGGGGGGTTCCTACGGTGCCCTAGACCCCTCGATCACAGCCGGAGAACTACATAGCCTAAAGACAGAAAGGGAAATCTAAACTGCCCCAGAGCAGACCCCAAAGCAAAAGGCAGCCCCCAACATATAATGACGGTGAAGCAAGATGAAAAAACACTCACACAGATAGAAAGATAGGCTGAGCAAATGATGGGGCCCAAGCTAACTAGATAGGACAGGATAGAAAAGCTGCTGTCTGTAATCCGCCAAAACCCTATCAAAACAAGAGCCAACAGCTGATAGGGAAAAAAGCCCTGAAGAAGCTAGGCTTCAAAAAGACTATATCAGTACTCAGGTATTTTCTGAAGACAGAGCAAAAAGGAATTCAGCTCACCCCAGCAGGGAATGGCAGAAATCAAGGAAAACAATGCAAAACAAAAACAAAACACAAATGCAAAAAGTAGAGCAGAAAACTTAGCTTTTGAGGAGCAGGAATCAGACTGGTCTCCTAGAATCCCTCAGAGAGATCACCAGCAAGGCAGAAGGGCATCGGCTGCCTTATATCCAGTCAGTAATTCCCATCACCCAGTCATCATCATCCTGCCCAGGTGCCTGGTAATCAGCCTCACTACCTTCCTTCACCAGAAGAGGGAGTTCATCAGACCTCAATGGTGAAGGGGAAATTGAACTCACAACAGAGGAGACAGGTTATAGATGGCCTTGTAGGTCAGTATTACTAATTTGAACTGGATACGCTGAGGGAATGGAAGCCAGTGAAGAGATTTGCAGAGGGGAGAAGCAGAGGAGTAGCGAGGAGAGAGATGAATTAGTCGGGCAGCAGAGTTAAGGATGGACTGGAGAGGTGCGAGGGTGTTAGCAGGGAGGCCACAGAAAAGGATGTTGCAGTAGTCGAGACAGGAGATGATTAGGGCATGCACAAGCATTTTAGTAGAGTGAGGGTTGAGGAAGGGACGGATTCTGGAAATATTTTTGAGCTGGAGGCGGCAGGAGGTGGAGAGAGCTTGGATGCGTGGTTTGAAGGACAGGGCAGAGTCAAGGGTTACTCCGAGGCAGTGGGCTTCCGGGATGGGGGAAAGCATGATGTCGTCAATTGTTATAGATAGGTCAGGTAAGGAGGATCTGTGAAATGGGGGAAAGATGATCAGTTCAGATTTGTCCACATTCAGTTTGAGGAAGCGGGAGGAGAAGAAGGAGGATATGGCTGATAGACACTCCGGGATTCTGGCCAGCAGAGAGGTGACGTCTGGGCCAGAGAGGTAGATCTGAGTGTTATCGGCATAAAGATGGTACTGGAATCCGTGGGACTTTATGAGTTGCCCCAGGCCAAATGTATAGATTGTGAAGAGTAGGGGTCCTAGAACAGTGCCTTGGGGGACTCCAACAGAGAGAGGGTGGGATGAGGAGGTAGTGTGGGAGTGGGAGACGCTGAATGTGCGGTTGGAGAGATATGAGAAGATCCAGGATAGGGCAAGGTCTTTGATGCCAAAGGAAGAAAGGATCTGTAGTAGAAGGCAGTGGTCAACTGTGTCGAAGGCAGAGGACAGGTCTAGAAGGAGGAGTATAGAGTATTGTCCGTTCACTTTGGCTGTAAGTAGGTCGTTAGTAATTTTGGTCAGAGCTGTCTCAGTGGAGTGATGGGGGCGGAAACCAGATTGTAGATTGTCAAAGAGCAGGTTAGATGAGAGATGGGAGGAAAGTTCAGCATGGACGTGCTGCTCCAGGAGTTTGGAAGCGAATGGGAGCAGCGATATTGGGCGATAGCTGGACATAGCGATTGGGTCGAGGGTTGGCTTTTTGAGGATAGGCGTGATTGTAGCATGTTTGAAAGCAGAAGGGAAGGTACCGGAAGTTAGTGATAGGTTGAAGAGGTGGGTTAAAGATGGGATAAGAATGGTGGCGAGGTTGGGGAGGAGGTGGGATGGGATGGGGTCAAATGCACAAGTGGTGAGGTGTGATTTGGAGAGAAGATGAGCAAGCTCCCCTTCAGTGATGTTGGATAAGGAGGTTATGGGGTTTGGGCATTGGTCTGGTATACAAAGGGGTTATTTAGTTATTTATATAGCGCCATTAATTTCATGGTGCTGTACATGACAAGGGGTTACATACAAAGAAATAAATATCGTTTAAACCAAAAAAATTTCAATGACAGACTGTTACAGAGAGGAGAGGACCTTGTCCTTGCGGACTTTCATTCTGCGGGACAATGGGAAAGAGACAGAAGGTGGGGTGTGGCAAATTGGGTGGTGGAGAGGCGGCAGCTCATGTGGTGGTGTAGAAGTCACATCTCCGACCACCATGCTCTCCAATTGACATCTCTAGAAATGCAGCCGAAACGTCAAAATCTCTATCTTCAGTTCTAGACAATGCATGGGCTCCTTTTAAATGTCAGCGGCCAACCAGTTAAGTATTAGTAGGTGAGGGTTTGTCAGAATCCTGCCCAGGAACACCAGGCTTCATTTGTTGCGCGTCCTGTCCCCGTGAACTTCCACGTAATCTTGCTCTGGCTCTTCCAAGCATGATTTTATCACGAAGATTTAGCCTTTGTAATACAGAGGCAGAGTACAAGACAGAGTACAACAGCACCTAAGCGTTCACCCTCTGCGACTCAGACTTTCTATCTGCACAGTGACTGCCTCTAGGCGGAAAATGATGACGGTGGTAGTAGTTGGAGCATTTAACACAGTCATGAAGCTGCCATAACAACTTTAAACCGAATTCTTTTTACCGATATACCCCAATGTAAAATGTGGCCTGTTTTTTTTAAAAAAAAGCAACAGAGTGTTGTATGTAACTGGAGTAACAGACAGGAAAACACTGGAATGCCGGCCTAAAATCCCCAAATTTTAATCACACGGATGTATGAGGCGTGTCACAGACATTCCACACTGTAAAATATATATTTTTTTTTTATTGGATCAAAAGAGTTCTGGATATAACGAGAGTGACAGACGGCAAAAAAGGGAATTTAGGCCAGAAATGCCTCAATTTTTGAGACACGGATATATGTGACGTGTCACAGATATACCCCACTGTAAAATGTGGGCTTTTTTTTAAATAATGCAACAAAGTGATGTATCTAAGTCCAGTGACACGCAGGACCAAAAAAGAAAACAGCCATAAACTGGCCAAACTCTGAGCACACACAGATATGAGCTGGTATGCAGATACCACACCAAAAAATGTGTGGCCTGTATTTTTAAAATTTTTGAGGTAAATACTGCTGTATATAAGTCCAGTGACACCCCGGACCAAAAAAGAAAACAGCCATAAACTGGCCAAACTCTGAGCACACACAGATATGAGCTGGCACGCAGATACCACACCAAAAAAAGTGTGGCCTGTATTTTTAAAATTTTTGAGGTAAATACTGCTGTATATAAGTCCAGTGACACCCCGGACCAAACGAGAAAACAGCCGTAAACTGGCCAAGCTTTGAGCACACACAGATATGAGCTGGCACGCAGATACCACTCTGAAAAATGTGTGGCCTGTATTTTTATAATTTTGGGGGGTAAATACTGCTGTATATAAGTTCAGTGACACCCCGGAACAAAAAAGAAAACAGCCGTAAACTGGCCAAACTTTGAGCACACACAGATATGAGCTGGCATGCAGATACAACACCGAAAAATGTGTGGCCTGTATTTTTATAATTTTTTGAGGTAAATACTGCTGTATATAAGCCCAGTGACACCCCAGAAGAAAAAAGAAAACAGCTGTAAACTGGCCAAACTTTGAGCACACACAGATATAAAATGGCACGCAGATACCACACTGAAAAATGTGTGGCCTGTATTTTTTTTAATTTTGGGGGTAAATACTGCTGTATATAAGTCCAGTGACACTCCGGACCAAAAAAGAAAACAGCCGTAAACTGGCGAAACATTGAGCACACACAGATATGAGCTGGCATGCAGATACCACACTGAAAAATGTGTGGCCTGTATTTTTATAATTTTTGGTTTAAATACTGCTGTATATAAGTACAGTGACACCCAGGACCAGAAAAGAAAACAGCTGTAAACTGGCCAAACTTTGAGCACACACAGATTTGAGCTGGCACGCAGATACCACACCGAAAAATGTGTGGCCTGTTTTTTTTTAATTTTTTTGGCAAAATAGTGCTATATATAAGTACAGTGCCAGACAAGCAAAAAAAATGAATTTAGGGCTAAAAAGACCAACATTTTTAGCAGACGAATGGATGAGGCTTGTCACAGACATACCACTCTGTAAAATATGTGGCCTGTCAGTATTTTTTGGGGGGTCCAGCAAAATAGTGTTAAGAAATTGTGTAAGACACTCAAAAAAAACTACTCAACTGTACTACATAGAAAATAAATATTTCTCTGCACGCTCAAAAGGGATGTTTGGGACCCCTTTAAAATTGCTGGATTTTCACGCTGTGCTAGGAAAAGGATCTGGCTGTATTGTGCACTGTCAAAAAGCAAATGGAGGGAAAAAAAGGGCTCTGGATTGCTTTGCAATAAGAGAAGCTCTATTATTATTATTATTATTATTTATTGTTATAGCGCCATTTATTCCATGGTGCTTTACATGTGAGGGGGGTATACATAAAAACAAGTACAATAGTCTTAAACAATACAAGTCATAACTGGTACAGGAGGAGAGAGGACCCTGCCCGCGAGGGCTCACAATCTTCAAGGGATGGGTGATAATACAGTAGGCGAGGGTAGAGCTGGTCGTGCAGCGGTTTGGTCGATCGGTGGTTACTGCAGGTTATAGGCTTGTCGGAAGAGGTGGGTCTTCAGGCTCTTTTTGAAGGTTTCGATGGTAGGTGAGAGTCTGATATGTTGTGGTAGAGAGTTCCAGAGTAGGGGAGATGCGCGAGAGAAATCTTGTATGCGATTGTGGGAAGAGGAGATAAGAGGGGAGTAGAGAAGGAGATCTTGTGAGGATCGGAGGTTGCGTGCAGGAAAGTACCGGGAGACGAGGTCACAGATGTATGGAGGAGACAAGTTGTGGATGGCTTTGTATGTCATGGTTAGGGTTTTGTAATGGAGTCTCTGGGCAATTGGGAGCCAGTGAAGGGATTGACAGAGGGGAGAAGCTGGGGAATAGCGGGGGGACAGGTGGATTAGTCGGGCAGCAGAGTTTAGAATAGATTGGAGGGGTGCGAGAGTGTTTGAGGGGAGGCCGCAGAGCATGAGGTTGCAGTAGTCAAGGCGAGAGATGATGAGGGCATGGACTAGGGTTTTTGCAGATTCTTGGGTGAGGAATGAACGGATGCGTGAAATATTTTTGAGTTGAAGTCGGCAGGAAGTGGAAAGGGTTTGGATATGTGGTTTGAAGGAGAGATCAGCATCAAGGATTACTCCGAGGCAGCGAGCTTGTGGGACTGGGGAGAGTGGGCAGTCATTTACTGTAATTGATAGGTTCGTAGGGGGGGTCACGTGAGATGGGGGAAAGATGATGAATTCTGTTTTGTCCATGTTGAGTTTCAGATATCTAGTGGAGAAGAAGGATGAAATAGTGGACAGACATTGAGGGATTCTGGTTAGTAGGGAGGTGATATCTGGTCCAGAGATGTAGATCTGTGTGTCATCAGCATAAAGATGATACTGAAAGCCATGAGATTCTATGAGCTGTCCCAGGCCAAAGGTGTAAATAGAGAACAGCAGGGGCCCTAGGACTGAACCTTGTGGGACTCCGACAGATAGGGGGCGAGGTGAGGAGGTGGTGTGTGAGTGGGAGACGCTGAATGTCCGGTCTGTTAGGTATGATGAGATCCAGGAGAGGGCCAAGTCTGTGATGCCGAGGGATGAGAGGGTCTGTAATAATAGGGAATGGTCCACTGTGTCAAAGGCAGCCGACAGGTCAAGGAGGAGGAGGACAGAGTAGTGTCGCTTGCTCTTGGCAGTTAAGAGGTCATTGGTGACCTTAGTAAGGGCAGTTTCAGTGGAGTGGTGTGACCGGAAGCCAGATTGTAAGCGGTCGAAGAGGGAGCAAGAAGAGAGATGGGAGGACAGTTCAAGGTAGACGTGTTGTTCCAGTAGCTTGGAGGCGTATGGGAGAAGTGATATAGGGCGATAGCTAGATACAGAGGATGGGTCAAGAGAGGGCTTTTTGAGGATAGGTGTGATGGAGGCATGTTTAAAGCTTGAGGGGAAAACACCAGTTGTTAGTGATAGGTTGAAGAGATGGGTTAGGGTTGGGATGAAGACTGTGGTGAGGTTTGGGATGAAGTGGGATGGGATCGGGTCGAGTGCACAGGTGGTGAGATGTGATCTTGAGAGTAGAGTGGAGAGTCGATCTTCTGTAATGGTGGAGAAGTTGGTTTTGAAGGTATTAGCTCTGGCCCAAAAAATATTCAAAGCCAATTACACCTGGGGCTAGGTATATATGGCCAATATATCCCACAGGTAGCAGCATATCATTGATACATGCAATGATATGTATATACACACATACTGTCTCTACAGGCCTTGCACTGATGTGTATAGAGCAACGTACACTACCCTGCCTGCCTAACACTAGAACCTATATACTCCGGAATTAGTCCTTAGAAGGACTGTTGGTTTAGCTGGACTTGAGTTGTTTGGGATGGTAGACCCCACACTCACTAATAAATCCACAATTCTGACCCTATCAATGCAGCAGCGCTTCCTACACTATCTCAATCTGGAGCTGAATGCGGCGAGCAGAGTGGCGTCTGGTCTTTTATACCCCTGATGATGCTGTGTGGCCTGCCAATCACTGCACAACCACAGCAAAGGTGGCTGCGGCATTTCATTGCCTGGCAGACAATCCCTGCATTGTGATTGGTTCTGTAAAGTCCACCAAAAAAGTTGGGTGGAGACCCGAGTTCCCGCCGAGTAATCCCGGAAATGCTCGGTGCTCGCCGAGGACACCGAGTACAGTGAAACTCGGGCGAGTACCGAGCAGGGGCGAACACGTTTGCTCATCACTAGTATTGTAATTATTTTCTTAAAAAAAGCTTTTCTCTATGTTGAATAGTCCTCAACTTGTTTTACCTGCTATCTCAATAAAAAAAACAATAACGTTTTTGTTGGGTGTCTATTATTTATAAGCACTGCAATGTGGGGCACAAATATACTCTTTCGAATATATAAATATACATAGCACAATGAAGACACCTACATGCTTTGCCTGTATAATGTAGTTTTCAAGATAGGAAGATATTCCCTCCATAATTGCGTTATACCTAGTTGCTTTAAAAGGAAGACGTGTAGATGGTTTCAATAATTTAGATAACAGATCTTTGGAGATAGTAAGGTCATGTAGCAGACAGAAAAACTCTCAGTTGTTCAAAGACATTGCGTTCTCTGTAAGTTCCCTATTATGTCCTTGAGACACAAGTATGTATAATAATATAAGCTTAGGGACCCTTTAATCTTGCTGGTATTCAGCTAATAGCTCATAAGCTTAAACAAGCTGCTTTTACCGTCTGACTTCGAGGCAGCACATATCTTTAATCAATCTACCATATTCACTGTTTATGCAGTCTTATTGATCTGTGCCCTGGGGAGAATCGATGTATGTAACCCATGTTATTTCATTTAAACGGAAACTTGTATGGATGGGGTGGGAGTTTAAGGACATTTTTCAAATTTGTTTTATTTTTCTTCACCAATTTTTTCTAACCCTTAATAGTATAAATAGAACATACAATGTATTCCAACACTAACATTGTTTAATTTCAATGGACATCATGTCCCATTCTGATTTCTGTAAGGTTTGGTATGGTCATAAAGATCTTGTGTAAACTCAATCACCATCCACATATTTTTTACTGTTTGAACTGAATGTTCATGGTGATCTAAATCCACACAGGGTCTTTATGACAAGTGATTTTATAGAAATCAGAGGGCAACATGTTATCATTATAAAATCTTAGTAGTGCAGCCTCTAACTTCTACAGGTTACTCACTTTACCTTGCTCATAGGCCTATTCTTGCTGGTAGTCTGCTAGAAGGATGTGTTGAACTGCCATGCAACTAGATGCCATGCATATATCTCTCTCACTTCTGACAGCCATGGCTAAACTGAGTTGGTCTATACTTTACTGCCCCCACAGTAGTAGCATCATGTTGCTATGTCAATCAATGCTTCTTTCTGACACCATTGTCTTCATCTTTTGGCTTGCTGCATCATGACTGCTACTTTGTGTTATTGTCTCACCTGGGGAGGTAGATTCTTTAAGTCATAGGTTTAGGTGAGGAACATGGCCCGAAGGCGACAATGCAGCGAAGAGGGTCTTGAAAGATGACATCCTTTTCATTTTTGGTTTGTTTCTTGTAGCTCTAATTCTACATAGCTGTCTTCAGCTCTCTCTCATCCTGTAATACCTGTCTGAGACCACAGGCTCAAAAGGCTACATCTGACGAATTTGGCACAAGCTACTCCGTCTGGCAGAATCCAGAGAAATCCCAATACCTTTTAACCCCTGTACAGGGATATGATTTTACAACAGCACCCAGTGGACTGCTACCACAGAAGGGCTGCCGTCCAGAGACAGGAATGGTCACCAACCAGAGTTGGAGCTGAGAGGTCAAGGAGAAAATCAAGATCCATAAGAATAGTCAGAAACATAAGCTGAGGTCAAAACAGGAGAACACTAAAACCAAACAGGAGCAGGCGACACACATACCTAGTCAGGGAAGCACAAGCTATATCTGGCAGCTTCCAGCAAGAAGCTGGTAGCTTTTGTAGGGTTTGGTGCTTTCCAATTGACTTCAGCTAGCCAGCACACAGACCCACAGTGCTACACTGGACAGCACTGCAGGTCACAGCCACTCTAACCTTACTGGCTGGACAGAGCCAGCATCCAGAGTTTATGGTTCTGACATCTCCTCTATCAGCAGCGCCGCCCGAAGGGTGAATATGGCATCACCTGGCAACAGAAGCAGAAGTCACAGGAGCAGGTTCTGGTGTAGATGTGACACATCCTCTTGCTTTCTGTGTATTTTGTTATGGGCTTCCTGGGCTAGGTAGATTCTCCAACCATATGTCTAGGTGAGCAGCATGGACCGGAGGCAACAATTCAGTAGCGTCTTGACAGACGACATGTGGATAAGTGAAGATGAGGACAGCAGGTTATGCAGTTTAGCAGACAAACAAGTGGAAGAGTTAGCACAGATGAAGCAAAGCCAGGATACACACACAAGAACAGTAGCGGTATCAAAAACTGGTAGTGGAGCAATTCATCACAGCAATCTTATAGATTGTAAGCTTGCAAGCAGGACCCTCACTCCTCCTGTTGAAATGTGTTACACTGGATTGTTTTATTGTCTCTACATGTCCCCGCTTAATTGTAAAGTGCTACAGAATATGATAGCACTATATAAATATAAATTATTGTTATTATCATAGCAATGCAGTTTGGTATTTTCCAGCAGGGCAATAATTAAACACAGTAATAATTAAGAAATAAATTCAGTCTTGTATCTTCTAGCAGGGCAATGGATAATAAAACTAATGTAAAAGAGAAGTAAATGCAGTTTGGTATCTTCCAGCAAGACAAAGATTAATCGCAGGAATGCATTAAAGTATAGGAACACTGGAGGCTAGCGCGAAGATATATGTTACATTGATTGCAGAAGTCAGGTATGAACAGTTGCAAGAAGTTGGTCACTTACTGAGAGGTTGGTGAGGAAAACACTTAAGTAAAATGGACAGAGTATGGGAAAATCTCTGGGTGAAGCATGGAAGCAGGAGGAGCTGAGGAGATGACAAACAGTTGGCGGGAGCTGGACCAAGTGAAGTAGTAGCAAATTCTAGACAATGTTGTGACAATTGAAACAAGACCACTTAATACTCAAGCACCAGGCTTCTGCCAAAGTCAGTCTTAAAAAGCCTAGCGTGATGATGACACAGGAGTTCCTTGTGTTATCTGAGAAAGCCGTTTTGGACTATTGGAAAAGATAACAGCCACAGGAAAAAGAAATAATGCCCAGACCTTGTATTGGGAGAAATAAGTTACATTCTAATGACAAATTCTGCCAAATTTTCTTACTTTGCTATAAGTTCATAATTACAACTCACCTGTGAGGAATTCAAGGAGTCTGAGGACAAGGGCCAGGAGGGTGCATCATAAACAGAGGGAAGAGACAAAGGCATAGTCAGATCACACTCAGGCATAGTCAGAAATCCAAGGTCAGAGGGCGTCATGGCAAAAGGGGCAATACAAACCAGAAGTCAAAAGTCAAATAAAAAGAGGTCTGGATGCACATGATGAGAGCATTATACTGCCTCTGTACAAATCCCTGGTTAGACCGCACATGGAGTACTATATACAGTTTTGGGCACCGATGCTCAGAAAGGATATAATGGAACTAGAGCGAGTACAAAGGAGGGCAAAAAAAATTAATAAAGGGGATGGGGGAACTACAATACACAGAGAGATTAACAAAATTAGGATTATTTAGTCTAGAAAAAGATAACTGAGGGGCAAACTAATAATCATATATACAAATATAAGAGGACAATATAAATATCTCTCCGATGATCTGTTTATACCAAGGAATGTGACGGTCACAAGGGGGCATTCTCTGCGTCTGGAGGAGAGAAGGTTTTTCCACCAACATAGAAGAGGATACTTTACTGTTAGGGCAGTGAGAATCTGGAATTCCTTACCTGAGGAGGCCGTGATGGCGAACTCAGTCGAGGGGTTCAAGACGGGCCTGGATGTCTTACTAGAGCGTAAAAAAATTGTAACTTACAGTTATTAGGCTCTTTTGAAGGACGTAGATCTGGGAATTTATTCTGACGGAATATAGGCTGAACTGGATGGACAAATGTCTTTTTTTTCGGCCTTGCTAACTATGTAAATATAAGGTCTGGCAACAAAAGATCAGAATGTCCAAGTTCAGAGCACAGAGCTAACACACCACTGAACTGAAAGCTGCAACTGGCAGAGCTCTGGAACTGACAGCCTAGCTAAATAGCTGGGAAATCACTAAGAACAGGGAACAGATGAAGGAAGCTCAGCAGCACCCAATCTCAGATTGGACGGCTTAGCTGTCAATCAAAGGTGCGACAGCTCAGCACGCCCCTGCACTAGATTAGACA
Organism: Dendrobates tinctorius; assembly: GCF_039654945.1. NCBI lineage: Eukaryota > Metazoa > Chordata > Amphibia > Anura > Dendrobatidae > Dendrobates > Dendrobates tinctorius. The sequence continues at coordinate 3,525,434 of NW_027361734.1, forward strand.
ACTGAGCTGTCAATAAAGAAACAAACAGTCCAGAATTCCTCTTCAGTAGGTTGGACGACTGAGCTGTTATTCACCACACAGATAGCTCAGCACGACCCTGATTCCATAGGACAGAAAAACTGTCACTGACTGCGTCCAAGTCACACTGAGCAAAGGAATTATAATACCACCAACTAGCAATCAATGTGTTTTCCTGTGGTCTCAAGCTTTGAATATAATTGGGAAAGTCTATACCACCTTGTCAAGATTGGGTGAAGAGTTCGAATAAAATGTTATAGATTTCACTCCTCCAAAGTAGCCAGCACTAAAATTATTGTGGCTTAAAAAATTAACTTATCTATTGAATAATGTAGCATAAAAGTTCGTAGTTCAGAAAAAAACTATGAAATATAAAACCATTTTCATATTTTAATGTAGCCCAAATTGGAAATTATATACTTTCTTAAACTGAAAAAAACATTTGTAAACTAAAAAAAGCTTTATCAGATAACATAAAATGCATTAATGTTTGAGAAATATTTCATTTTTAACAAAAAAATATTTAATTGTAATATTTTAGAATATATGTATCTAGCTAATATGACTTGTTGTGACATTATAACAAATGGTGCCTATTAGGATGAACATCTCTGGTGATTTCCAATATTGTTTGTGGTAGATCAGCTCACTCAGCTGTACACAGAGGTAGACTTGGAAACACTGTCTCTTTAAGATCATCACTGGTTTGTTTTATATGCAGTATAAACCATAGTGAAATCAAAATAAACACAGCTCTTTTGGGCAAAAACAGGAAAACAAAACAAAGAGGTAGCATAAAGCACAGTCCTTGTGGTAGCGGGGATCTGCCTGCTGAAGGTTCAACAAAAACACACGGTTCAGGTTAGCCCAAGCATGAACACTTCTCTGCGGTTAGCATCTCCAGACACACTGAACACCTCAGGAGGCCTTCTATTTAAACTCCAGACCACGCCCTTGGGTGGAGATAAGGTGTACTACCTCCCAACCGCTCTATGGTTGTCCACAAAAACTCAACCCTTAAAATGGCCATTTAACCCCTCTCAACACCTAGTGTGCTGTAGCAAATTTCTGGGTTTCAAATCACTGAAGCTAAAAGCCTCAGTGAAATGTATCTACCCTCCAGCACTTTGCCAAAGACTTTATCATATGTTCTAGAATAGTTTAGAAAATGACACCTAAATGTGCATCACCAATAACAAAAATGCTTTTTCCTTTCAATGCACCATATTTTTAAAACCTGTATCAAATGGTGTATCACATTAAATTGAGAATAACCCCAACAAAATAATATCTATCATAAGTGAAGAAATACATTTTGAATTGTAAATACAGTGATTCCACAGATTATTTGATGATTATTGGGAATAATATTGACTGTATATTGCTCCCTTACAAATTTCTAATTGGCCCCCTGTGTCACTTGCAATACTTTGCAATAGTTCGTTGGTCACATTGAAATCTGGACAGGCTGACACAATTTACATTAGATTGGTAAAGACTAGAGTCATATTGTCAAGGACACCTCTGGCTGTACTTAATTTCTCAAAGGAACCAACATGTGGAAATTTGACTGACAGATTTTTCTGTCCCCTGAGTTTTGCCTTTATGGTTCCCACATTCCTCATCCTGCATGACATGATTGTCAATAATCTAAAGTGTACGGCCCTGATGGTGGCCTTGCTCATACAAATTAGATTTTTGTCTAAAAATATCAATGACATTTATGTATGATAGCAGGAAGCTGAAGAGAGGGAGAGAGAAAAGAGAGAGAGAGGGATAGAGTGCTACCTAAGAACAGTCAAAACCTTTAGGGGTTGTGCAGACTAGGCACAATTCTATGAATGATTTTGTTAGACATTGGATTACAACTTAGTGGCTTGCTGCCCATCCGAATAGGATGGAGAAGTGTTAGTCCGGTTCCATTCACGGCTCCAAATGGAAATATAGTAGAAAAAGCTTTATCTGAGGCGCTTCCCTCTAGTAGCTGGAATCCCAAAAAGACTTTGATTCTGGAGCAACCTCTAGGTGGTGTTCCAGTGTAACAATATTACACTTGCGAGTTTACAATTAAATTTATTCTAAAAATATTTTTTACTTAAAAAACTTTTTAAAAACTTTTTTAAAAACACAACATGTTTCTGCTCTGATTGAGCCTTCCCCAGGAGATGTTCAGAGAGGGCATTTCAGTGCTCTGTTTTCGACATCAGTGAAGGTTTCTTCTGCCACTCTCTAATGGGTCAGTCCCTCCTTCTCCTGCAGAGCCTCGCCACCTAGTATTTTCTCCTTGGTCTTTGACAGCACCAGTAACCATCTATTGCTCCTACCTAACAGAATATACCCACCTTAGATATGTTTCCCATCTGTAGAAATTACTGAGTATTGTCACAATGTGTTATTCCCATTTCCCAGAGTCTCTGCTAGAGTGTCTTCCCGCTTGCTATCCTTCCCAACAATCAGGGAAATAAGAGGGTCTAGACTTCTTGGGTGCATGGGGCCCGAAATGCATGATGGCGGCCATGCGCATGAAGACATCATAACACTACCTCAACTCAGATATTGCGGAAGCATATTGAATTTTAGCAAATAAATTTCTTTGTTCTAGAGAGTGATAAGCTGCTGCCATGGGGGTCTGGTGTGGCGTTTTCCACTCTTCCTACTGAAAAAAAACCTTGGATGAGCTGAACTTTCAAATGTATGATGGAGTTGGGGGGGGAGTTGTCCGCTCCAAATCAATAAGTCTGCAGTCACTCTGTGCAACCACAGATTTATGAATCTCCCCAGCGCAAGCACTGTGCGCTGCAAGGACTCACCAGTTTCTGAGCCAGGACCAGAAGCATGTATGCATTGTACATACTCCTGGCCAGAACCAGTCCAGTGGGCACGGTCTCGCTCCATATACACTAAACAAGTATATGGAGCAAGGCCGTGCCCACTAGTCGGGTTGAGAGTATGTATAAGCATGCATACCCTCCGGTTCCGTCTCAGAAACCTGTGAATCATCGCAGCGCACAGTGCGTGCACTGGGGGAATTCATAAGAATGCAGTCACACAGATAGACTGCAGAATTATCGATTTGAACAGGACAACCCCTTTAACTTTCAACCAAACTATTTCAAACATATTTAGCTTAATCTGATGTGGGAAATGGAATTGTTATATCTGGATCAACAATTTCATTGTACAGTGGGTACCGAAAGTATTCAGACCCCTTTAAATTTTTCACTCTTTTTTTCATTTCAGCCATTTGGTAAATTCTAAAAAGTTCATTTTTTTCTCATTAATGTACACTCTGCACCCCATCTTAACTGAAAAAAACAGAAATGTAGAAATTTTTGCAATTTTATTAAAAAAGAAATACTGAAATATCACATGGTCATAAGTATTCAGACCCTTTGCTCAGACACTCATATTTAAGTCACATGCTGTTCATTTCCTTGTGATCCTCCTTGAGATGGTTCTACTCCTTCATTGGAGTCCAGCTGTGTTTAATTAAACTGATAGGACTCGATTTGTAAAGGCACACAGTTGTCTATATAAGACCTCACAGCTCACAGTGCATGTCAGACCAAATGAGAATCATGATGTCAAAGGAACTGGCCAAGGAGCTCAGAGACAGAACTGTGGCAAGGCACAGATCTGGTCAAGGGTACAAAAGAATTTCTGCAGTACTCATGGTTCCTGACAGCGCAATGACCTCCATAATCCTAAAATGAAATAAGTTTGGAACCACCAGAAATCTTCCTAGACCTGGCCGTCCAGCCAAACTGAGCAACCGTGGCTCTTGCCTTGGTTAGAGAGGTAAAGAAGAACCCCAAGATCACTGTGGCTGAGCTCCACAGATGCAGTAGGGAGATGGGAGAAAGTTCCACAAAGTCAACTATCCCTGCAGACCTCCACCAGCTAGGCCTTTATGGCTGAGTGGCCCGACGGATGCCTCTCCTCAGTGCCAGAAATATGAAAGCCCACATAGAGTTTGCTAAAAAAACACATGAATGACTCCCAGACTATGAGAAATAAGATTCTCTGGTCTAATGAGACAAAGATAGAACTTTTCGGTGATTATTCTAAGCAGTATGTGTGTAGAAACTCAGGAACTGCTCATCACCTGTATAATACAATCCCAACAGTGAAACATGGTGGTGGCAGCATCATGCTATGGGGTTGTTTTTCAGCTACAGGGACAGGACAACTGGTTGCAATTGAAGGAAACATGAATGTGGCCAAGTACAGAGATATCCTAGATGAAAACCTCTTTCAGAGTGCTCTGGACCTCAGACTTGGCTGAAGGTTTACCTTCCAACAAGACAATGACCCCAAGCACACAGCTAAAATAACAAAGGAGTGGCTTCAGAACAATTCTGTGACGATTCTTGAATGGTCCAGCCAGAGCCCTGACCTAAACCCAATTGATCATCTCTGGAGAGACATGAAAATTACTGTCCACCAACGTTCACCATCCAACCTGACGGAACTGGAGAGAATCTGCAAGGAAGAATGGCAGATGATCCCCAAATCCAGGTGTGAAAAACTTGTTGCATCATTCCCAAGAAAACTCATGGCTGTACTAGCTCAAAACGGTGGTTCTACTCAATACTGAGCAAAGGGTCTGAATACTTATTATGACCATGTGATATTTCAGTTTTTCTTTTTTAATAAATTTACAAAAATGTCTACATTTCTGTTTAACCCCTTTACCCCCAAGGGTGGTTTGCACGTTCATGACCGGGCCCATTTTTACAATTCTGACCACTGCCCCTTTATGAGGTAATAACTCTGAAACGCTTCCATAGATCCCACTGATTCTGACATTGTTTTCTCATGACATATTGTACTTCATGTTAGTGGTAAAATTTCTTTCATGTAACTTGCGTTTATTTGTGAAAAAAATGGAAATTTGGCGAAAATTTAGAAAATTTCGCAATTTTCCAACTTTGAATTTTTATGCCCTTAAATCACAGAGATATGGCACACAAAAAACTTAATAAGTAACATTTCACATATGGTTACTTTACAGCAGCACAATTTTTTGTTAGGAAGTTATAAGGGTTAAAAGTTGACCAGCGATTTCTCATTTTTGCAACACCATTTTTTTTTACAGACCACATCACATTTGAAGTCACTTTGAAGGGTCTATATGATAGAAAATACCCAAAAGTGACACCATTCTAAAAACTGCACCCCTCAAGGTGCTCAAAACCACATTCAAGAAGTTTATTAACCCTTCAGGTGCTTCACAGGAATTTTTTGAATGTTTAAAAAAATGAACATTTAACTTTTTTTCATAAAAAAATTACTTCAGGTCCAATTTTTTTTACTTTACCAAGGGTAACAGGAGAAACTGGACTGCAAAAGTTATTGTGCAATTTGTCCTGAGAACGCTGATACCTGATATGTGGGGGTGAACCACTGTTTCGGCGCATGGAAGAGCTCAGAATGGAAGGAGCGCCGTTTGACTTTTTCAATGCAAAATTGGCTGGAATTCAAATCGGACGCCATGTCAAGTTTGGAGAGCCCTTGATGTGCCTAAACAGTGGAAACCCCCCACAAGTGACCTCAGTTTGGAAACTAGATCCCCCCCAAGGAACTTATCTAGATATGTGGTGTGAATCCCACAAGGGCTTCACAGAAGTTTATAACGTACAGCCGTACAATTAAAAAATCATATTTTTTCCGCAAAATGATCTTTTCACCCCCAATTTTTATTTTTTCAAGAGTAACAGGACCCTAAAAGTTATAGTGCAATTTGTCCTGAGTAAGCTGATACTCTATATGTGGGTGTAAATGACTATTTTGGGCGCATGGCAAAGCTCGGAAGGGAAGCAGCGCCATTTGACTTTTTTGGCTGAAATTGAGATCGGACACCATGTCGTGTTTGTAAAGCCCCTGATGTGCCAAAACATTGGAAACCCCCCACAATGACACCATTTTGGAAACTAGACCCCCATGGAATTTATCTAGATGTGTGGTGAGAACTTTGAACCCCCAAGGGCTTCACAGAAGTTTATAACGTACAGCCGTGCAATAAAAAAATCATATTTTTCCCACAAAAATGATCTTTTCACCCTCAATTTTTATTTTTCCAAGGGTAACAGGACCCCAAAAGTTATTGTGCAATTTGTGCTGAGTACGCTGATACCCCACATGTGGGGGTAAACCACTATTTGGGCGCATGGCAGAGCTGGAATTGGGATTGGACGCCATGCCGCGTTTGGAAAGCCCCTGATGTGCCTAAACAGTGGAAACCCCCCACAAATGACACCATTTTGGAAACTAGACCCCTAAGGAACTTATCTAGATGTGTGGTGAGCACTTTGGACCCCCAAGGGCTTCACAGAAGCTTATAACGCCAGGGCATTAAAATAAAAAAAATCATATTTTTTCCACAAACATGATCTTTTAGTCCCTAATTTTTTTATTTTCCCAAGGGTAACAGGAGAAATTGGACCTCAAAAGTTGTTGTCCAATTTGTCCTGAGTATGCTGATACCCCATATGTGGGAGAAAACTACTGTATGGGCACACGTCGGGGCTCGGAAGGGAAGTAGTGACGGTTTGGAATGCAGACTTTGATGGAATGGTCTGCGGGTGTCATGGTGCCTTTGGAGAGCCCCTGATGTACCTAAACAGTGGAAACCCCTCACAAGTGACCCCATTTTTGAAACTAGACCCCCTAAGGCCTGTTTCACACTTCCGTTTTTGACCATCAGTCAAAATCCGCCGTTTTGCAAAAAAAAACGGATCCGCCAATTTTTTTGGCGGATCCGTTTTTTCCCCATTGATTTGCATTACCGGTGGATCTTGATGGATGGCCATAAGTTGGATCCGTTTTTTTGCGGATCCGTCAATTTTTTTGCATTCGCCGACATGCCTGGACAGACCATGTAACTTTTTTTGGCTGCAGGATCCGCATTTTATAGTGCGCATGCCCGGAGGAATGAAGTCAGCCGGACAGTTAACCCTGAATTCATTTCTGGCGGACAGAAAATTCTCTCTCTCTCTCTCCCCCCCTCCCTGGTCTACGGTTCCTTTGAAATTCTTCATTCATCAGATCCGTCCAAAAAAACGGTCCAGTGGCATCCGTTCACATCAGTTTACCAACGGATCCGCTTTCAGCCATTTTGGCGGATTTTGACTGACACAAAAAGCTGAAGTGTGAAACAGGCCTAAGGAACTTATCTAGATGTGTGGTGAGCACTTTGAACCCCCCCAGTGCTTCACAGAAGTTTATAACGACCGGGCGTGAAAATAAAAAAATCTTATTTTTTCCACAAACATGATCTTTTATCCCCAATTTTTTTATTTTCTCAAGGGTAACAGGAGAAATTGGACCCCAAAAGTTGCTGTCTAATTTGTCCTGAGTATGCTAATACCCCATATGTGGGAGAAAACTACTGTATAGGCACACGTCCCTGACACATAGTGCCGGGTGTCAGCTGTGATAATTAGCTGACACCAGGCCACGATCAGCGGCGCTCGCCCTGTGAGCGCCGCTGATCGCTATGGCGTACTATCCCATCCTTGGGAATTAAGTCCCAGGGCACATGGATGGGATAGTACATGATATGGCAGAAAGGGTTTAAACTGCTCAGATCCATTCAGTCCCACCATCCAACATAAGAGACGCTCTTATAAATCACTTAAGCATCTGCTTACTCTATCTAATCCTCCTCCTAGTCACAGGCGATGTCTCTCCAAACCCCGGCACCCTATATTATAGTAAGTCAAATTCCCTCAACTGCTACACTCAGAAACACCTCAAATCTCATTAATATTGACTGCATGCCTTCTGCCTCTTTTAATTGTGCGCTTTGGAATTCTCCCTCAGTGTGTAATAAACTCTCCTTCATCCATGACTTCTTCCTTCGTCACCCCCCCTGTCCATATTTATAGAAACATACAGACCATTAACACCCAGAAACTTACGAAGAACTTGCAGTCTTCATTGGCCCCTATCTCCTCACTCTCATGTCCTGATTCTGCACTGAAGCATTACAACGAAACACTTCAAAGTGCCCTGGATGGATTTGCACCCACTATAAATAGAACACCACAACACAGATGGCGACAACCCTGGGAACACCCTTCAAACACGTTTCATGCAGCGGTGCTCCAGGTGCGCCGAACGTCTGTGGAGAAAATCCAATCTACACGAAGATTTCATCCATTATAAGTTTATGCTTCGAACATACAACACTGCCCTTCACCTCTCCAAACAAACCTATTTCAACACCCTCATCACCTCACTGTCCAATAACCCGAAACGTCTCTTTGACACTTTTCATTCTCTACTCAACCCAAGAGTACAGGCCCCAACCACGGAGCTCCGAGCTGACGATCTGGCCAATTACTTCAAAGAAAAAATTGACCAGATCCGACAGGAAATTATCTCCCAATCACCTCATACCATGCACTGTCCTCCCTCCCCCACTGCATCTAGCTCACTCTCTGATTTTGAACCAGTCACAGAAGAAGAAGTAAGCAGGCTCCTTGCATCTTCTCGCCCAACCACTTGCATCAGTGACCCATTTCGGTCACATCTCCTCCAGTCCCTTTCCCCTGTTGCACCACTCACCTAACTAAAATATTTAACCTCTCTCTCTTCTGGTATCTTTCCCTCCTTATTTAAGCATGCCATCATACATCCACTACTTAAAAAACAATCCCTCGACCAAAACTGTGCCGCTAACTATAGACCTGTCTCTAATCTTCCCTTCAACTCTAAACTCCTGTAATGCCTGGTCCACTCCCGTCTTATCCGCTATCTCTCTGATAACTCTCTTCTCGACCCTCTTCAATCCGGCTTCCACTCCTTACACTCTACTGAAACTGCCCTCACTAAAGTCTCTAATGATCTACTAACGGCTAAATCTAATGGTCATTACTCCATGCAAACTTTCTTGGATCTCTCTGCAGCATTCGACACTGTGGATCATCAGCTCCTCCTCACTATGCACCGTTCCATTGGCCTCAAGGACACCGTTCTCTCCTGGTTCTCTGCCTATCTCTCTGACCTCTCCTTTACTGTATCTTTTGCCGGTTCCTCCTCCTCTCACCTTCCCCTTACTGTTGGGTTCCTCAAGGATCAGTCCTAGGCCCCCTCCTCTTCTCCTTGTACACTGCCCCTATTGGTCAAACAATCAGTAGATTTGGTTTCCAGTACCATCTCTATGCTGATGACACCCAATTATATGCTTCTTCTCCTGACATCATGCCAGCCTTTCTAGAAAACACCGGCGATTGTCTAAACGCTGTGTCTAACATCATGTCCTCACTGTATCTGAAACTGAACCTGTCAAAGACTGAACTCCTTGTGTTTCCTCCCTCTACTAATGTACCTATACCGACATTGCCATTTCTGTGTGTGGCTCCACTATTACTCCCCAGCAACATGCCCGCTGTCTTGGGGTCATACTTGATTCCGAGCTTTCCTTTGCCCCCCACATTCGATCACTGGCTCGCTCTTGTCATCTGCACCTCAAAAACATTTCTAGAATTCGACCTTCTCTTACTTTTGAGTCTGCAAAAACTCTTACTGTTTCTCTTATTCATTCTCGTCTCGACTATTGTAACTCTCTTCTAATCGGTTTCCCTCTTACCAAACTCTCCCCTCTCCAATCTGTCTTGAATGCTGCAGCCAGGATCATATTCCTCACCAATCGTTACACCGATGCCTCTACCTTGTGCCAGTCATTGCTGACAAGTGCAAGACTCCGGACAGTAAATCATGTGGTGTCTAAGTAACCCCAGGTCGGACACCCATATATGTTCATGCATTTAAACTGACCAATTAGCTAAGAAGTAAAGCCTTTATGTTAATGAGTAACCACTCCTTTATACGAACTGATAAAAGACCATGAATATGAATAAACTTCCAGAGTTCTGCTGGAAGGTATTGCTGCTAACAATGTGTGGCGTCTTTCCTTCCTTGAGCGCTCAATAAGACTCTGTCTAATCAGGACAGGTCACAGTATGCACAGGGGTAAAGTCACCCAAACAAAAAATCCATATCAATTACCGCCCAACTCGAGGCCGTGGACGAAAACGCTCGGAGATCCTGCTGACCGGAGAGGACAGAGGTGCCGGCCAAGGTCTTGGCTCATGGGAACAGAGATTTGCGCAACTCCATAAGGTAAGAAAATCTAGTTATCTTACTTGAATGTTCCCTGTGCCCAATCCGGGTCAGCAACTCTAGCCGGTCAATGTGGTCACCAAACCCAGGCAGTGTTAAAAAGTCCACACGCAAATCCCAACCCTGGGATAAGCTAAGTGTATACTGTGATCCTGTGTGTCTGAGATCCGGGTGAGAGAGTTGGTGGAGACTGTGACTTGATTTGTGGCTGCTGAGACACCGATAACAAGACTGAATCTCTCTGACTAAGTCAGATCATGTCCCCGCACCACGCGGAGGTTTTGACTTAGATGGGATATCACAGGTGAATTCCTCTGAAAAAGCTGTCACGGTCCCCGCACACATACACGGAGGTGTCAGCTTCGAGGAGGTATCACAGGTGAATCCCACGGCTGTCACGGTCCCCGCACACATACACGGAGGTGTCAGCTTAAGGGAGGTATCACAGGTGAATCCCTCGGCTGTCACACGTCCCCACATCAAGCGGAGGCTGGCAGACTGGAGGGATATCACAGACTGATCACTGGAGAGATTACCACGGTCCCCGGGTGCACATGGAGGGGTGATAATCGAGTGGGATATCACGGCGCCCGTCTCCCAGCAGATGGAGGGTGATACATCCCGGTGCTAACCAAAGCGCCATGGGTGATTGGCAGTTACCGGTTGTCAGCAGCTGTTTGACGTGTCACAGAAGGGCTTTCGATCTCTCTCCCCGGACGTCTATATGTGATTTCATTGCAGGTTTCCGCAAAGATCTGAAGCAGAAAGAGTTTTGCCTTTTTTTTATTGTAAACTTCCTCTTTTGCCTACAGGGTGTGCCCCTGATATATATTTTTTCATATTGTCATATTTGTACTCTGCTTTTCCCTATTTTATGTTTTATCTTGCAGTTTTGGTGGAGATTTTTATTCTTGTTACTGTAGTGTGAGAATTTTCGGGAAAGCTGGGTCATTTTGAGTATACCACCATAGCCACAGTCTGTTTTTTTTTGGTTTTCCATTGTTCTCAGATTTTACAGAGACGCATGCATAAAAAGAGGAAGTTGGGTGCCTGCATTCTGCATTAACCCTTTTATTATTGGAAGTGTACTCGTATTTGTTTTTTTTATTTTTCTAAGTGTTTTTTTTTTAAAGTTTATATACTTTTTGATTTTATCAATTTTTTGGGTTTCATCCTTTAAAAATCTTTTTAAGGGAAAAAAAAAAGAAAGAAAAATCATTTTTCCCTTTTTATCTCTTTTTAGTTTTCTTCCACTTTTTGTGACATTTTATAAGTTTTTTAGGTTTAGTTTTCACTTCTTTCTTTCAGTTTTGTTAAAAAGAGAATTTTTACCTGTGTTGCGTTATTCACTAAATATTCTTGTTTTGTTCCCTTTTAAGCAGGTTAAAAGGGGTTGCAAAGTGTTTAAAGTTTTAATCACTTTTCTCCAGTCTTTAGAACAGACATAGTATGTGGTTTTGCAAGAACAGTTTTTTTCTTTAAGCTGTAGCATGACATGATGTATTGAAAGGAAAAAATGAAGTAGCTAGTTGAGCTCAATTGCTGTCTGCATTTTGTTAAAGTGACAGAGGATTTAACAGCGCAGTAGGTGCTAGCAGATAATGTGAACAAGAAAGGATTGTTTTTTTTTTGTTGTTTTACGTGTAGGAAAAGTGTTTTCAGCGGCATACTAATTTGTGCCGTCTGAGAAGGACCACAGGTCTAAGAATGCCTTCTGTGACGGCAGAGGGGGGGAAGCAGTTCGCTCCCCCCCACCATCTCCTCTTTCCCCACTCTTCTCTCCTCTCATCTCTCTCACCTCTCTCCTCCCTCTATCTCCGTTATTCTCACTCCCACTTCCCATCTCTCATCTATTTCCCCTCCTGTACCTCATTCTCCCTTGTCATCTCTCTCTCTCTATCATCTCTCCTCCCTATCTTCTTCATCTCCGCCTATCTCTCCTCTTTCTCTCCCTCTCTCTATCATCTCTCCTCCCTCTCCATCTTCATCACCAATGCCCACCTCTCATCCCTCTCCTCTCCCCTCTTCCTCCTCCTTGTCTTCACCATCTCCTCCCCACTCTCCTCCACTATCTCTCACTTCTCCTCCTATTCCAAATCTCTCCTCCACCCTTTCCTCTCTTTCTTTTTCTCACCCACCTCTCAGTTCATCGTCACCCGCTGGCCTAGTGACAGATCCAGACAATGAGGTGTCCCTAGTTCCACAAGGCACTCTCTCTAAAGAGACAGTTATGACACCAGGAGAAGAAAGTGTATCACTCCCCACACATGACAACACAGGTGCCCTCCCGATACAACAGATAGCAGAAGGGAGATGTGGGCCATCAGACACTGCACTTGCTGAGATTGAAGATCCTATGTGCCACACGGAGCTCCAGTCTCAGAAGGGGGGAGTGCTATACACACACAGAAAGACAATCACACAATGGCACAGTTCCTCCTCTGATGAACATGAAGAGGAGATTATGCTGCATAGTACTAGATGGCAGATAGAGGCAGAACTCTTACACTATGTGCCCTTCACCCCTAGTCAGGTGTTCAGTGTTCTAAAAAACCTGCCAGACCCAGATATGGACCCCATGCCATTTTACCGAAGAATGCAGCAGAGCCAGCAGACATATGCTGCAACCTGGAGTGATCTCTGGTCCATAATGGAGATTAAAGCAGGTGAAACATTCTGGCCAATCATGAAGGAACATTTCAAGCTTCCATCAGAATTAGATGTGCATTCCTGGGAATCAGGATCTAAGCTAATTGAACGCTTAGAGAGTGGGCCAACGCCAGACAAACACTCAGCCTGCATAACATGAGCCAAGCCGAGACAGAGTCTGTAGACGAGCTTCATGGCAGAGTGAGGCAAGTATTCCAAATTTTAGGCTTCACTATTCATGATGACAATGAAGAACCCTGTCCATAAGACAGAGGCAAAGCAAGTCTGCTAGACGTCACGCCCCTGACATGTGAAAGCCTGTCAGCCGACCCAATACCTCAAATCACTGGGGGCTGTCATATTTTTCCTTGTGGATACTGGTGCAGTCAGAAGTGAAAATCCTCAACCCCACCAGTCTATCAGAGCACTGTGTGTCTTGTATGGGGACTGCAGGTCAAGACAGACATTCCCCAGCTTGCAAGCCCCTGAGCATGAGGACACTGCCAGGACACTCCATCCTGTTCCAGTTTACGGTGGAGACCTGCCCACCCCACCTGATGAGCGCAGACCTACTGCAGGAACTGAAGGTGACTAAAGTGTCCCATGAAGATGTGACCTTGACCTCTTCTCCACCTCAGATCCAAGAAGAATCAATCATGCCCATGCTGGTGGCCCTACAAGAGCCTCACTCGAACAACCGGTGCAAGCCTACCCAAGGAGGTGCTGGACATAGCACCCAGAAGCCTATGGCCCAAGGGAGACTTCAAGTTGCGCCAGTATGGGTGTCACTCAAGTCTGGAACCCCGGACGCTCAGAAGGCCCAGCATCCGCTGCTCTTCACCTAGAGCTAAACTGCCTCTGACCAACTGAAGGTCTAAGTGGAACTGCTGTTCAAGAAACGGCCTAAGAACTTTGGCATGGGCCAGGAAAACGCTCAACCCAGAGGGACCACACCCGCTTCGTGAAATGGCTGCACTGCTTCCGGCTCCAGCGCCAGAGGATCATCTTGGACACGATTCTGAAGGTGCTCCCTGAAGTTAATCCAGGCCCTGAACCAGAAGGCAGCCACTCAGCTCCTCAAATTGGTTAACAAGATGCTGACCTGAAATCAAGCTGGGTGAAAGGAACTGCTGCTGGCTGGTAAAGAAGACGTCCCAGCAAAAAGACCCCCTGTGAGAGCAAGAAAGCTCAGCTGAACGTCACCTCTGACGAAAAAAAAAAGGACCCCAGCAAACGGGTGGTTTCCTGCCAGCCCTGTGCCAGAAGATGGGAGTCACTCACGGCACTGTGAAGAGCAAGGCCAGATTGAGCCGCCTCACCCACGGGAATCATCATGCGGTCCCAGCTTCTCTCGATCAAGAGGAAGACTGTGAAAGGAGAACCAGACCAGATTGAATGGTACATAACCTGAGGACTGTGAGTGAAGCAACCGTGTTTGAAACCCCAGTTGTGCCAGATCTGCACACTCTGCTGACAAACGTGCCAGCCACAGCAATGGTGCTCACGGCAATGGATCTGCCCGAAGCTCCCCTCAATGTTCCCCAACACCTGGATGACCAGTTCCTGAAAACGCACAAGGGGGTGCGGAACAAATGGACAGTGAGGCCCAAGAGGGCCCGGAACAGCCTTTCACAGCTCGCCAGAGCATTGCCCTCCGTCCCCACCAACTGGATTGAGGAGCATGCAGAAGTCATCGACACCGCTACCCGCACAGCGTTTTCCATGCCTCCTCTACTCTGCCTGATGGAGCAGCAATGTAAGTTCTGCAAAAACAGAGTCCAGTGGTGTCAAAAGCAAGTTCCTGAAGACACCGTATCGCCCACTGGACGAAACACTTGACAGATGACCGGAGGACCGTGGAGGAGAAGATGGCTCCCTCAACAACTCCGAAGATGCAGGCTTTCCTTAGTCTAGTCTCGTACTGTAGAACTTGGATCCCTGGTGCGCCAGGCTTAATGCAGCCTCTGTGCAATTGCATCAACGCATTGCAACCTTCATCTCGTGCAGGAAACTGAAAGACTTCATAGTCTCTGCGCCAACACTAGGCCTCACTGAGTACGAGAAGCCATCCCGTCCTGACCAAACGGAAAAAGAAGGACCAAGATGGAGAAGTTCATGCTACTGGCCAGGCTTAAAACAGACCCACGAAGGAAGACCAGAGGCCTCTAGACTACCTCTCAGCCGGCCTGGATCCAGTTGCAAGGGGGCCCTCCTGCTTGAAAACAATACCCGCACCACACGCCCTCCTGACAAGGCTGCTCTCCACCACTCTTCAGTGCTCTCAGCTGTTACCTGTTTCTACTCCCACTCCCAAGGGGGGATGCGGATGCGGACTCTCAGATGAAAAATCTGCAAGATACCGTAGATGGCTGCAG
The DNA here is from genome assembly GCF_039654945.1 of Dendrobates tinctorius. Taxonomy (NCBI): domain Eukaryota; kingdom Metazoa; phylum Chordata; class Amphibia; order Anura; family Dendrobatidae; genus Dendrobates; species Dendrobates tinctorius. The sequence continues at coordinate 3,540,604 of NW_027361734.1, forward strand.
TTTTGCAAATGACGAAGTAAGATTCCACACGGGATGTGCAGTGACCAGCAATCAAGACATCCTATGGTCCAGAAGGTTGTCAGCCCAAGAATCGGAGCTGATAGAGCTGATGAAAGACCTGCCAGATTGCGAAGAACAAAACTTCCAGGTACTCGCATGACATGGCACCCGACTTCGGACCCATCTGGGCTGCAAGAAACTTAATCACAGCAAGCGGATCGACCGTGAAGCACCATGGAGCCATCAGAGACCTGCTGGATGCTCTTCAACTACTAAAAGTGGTGGCAGTGCTGAAGGTCAAGGCACATGGAAAACTGAACACAGTAGAGACACGGGGCATCAACAGCAGACGAGGCAGCCAAAGAAGCAGCCAGAGGAAGACAATATGGAAAATGGGAGAGGTCGTAGAGCCGGACGGCTACTACATGACGACTGAAGACGAGAAAACCTGGCAAACAGAAGTCAATAGGAAAACCGTTGAAGATGCCATCTCTGAATTGGACAGAAGTGCTGCCTCCTCCTCCACCAGCCAACAAGCTGAATCACTTCCAGGATGAAGACTCTAACGTGGATATAAGTTCTGAGGCAGAAGAATGGTGCCCACCTTTACCAGAAAGGACGTATTTGATGGAGAACATTCCAGAAGATTGTCCTCCACCACCCTCTCGTAGGGAAGCTTCTTCTCCAGCACAGTCCTACGATTGGCAGTCCACGGCAACACTCCCCAAGACGAGCTGCATGAGTCTGAAGGCATCCCAAGTCTACAACAGTTTGACCTTCCCCCTCATCCCCGGAGAACGTCGGCTGAATCGTTACCAATGCAAAGAGTCCCAAGTCCTCCTCTGACACAGTCTATCCCGAGTCTTCATACAGAGGGAGGCGCGGACATAGACGGAACCTCAGCTAAAATCCCACAATCAGCTCAGAGAATGTCAATTACCACAACCTAGTCACTAAACCTGACAAAATGACTTCCTGAAACCTGTACAAGAAGTAACAGGATCAGACTCGGAAGGAGGAGAAGGAAAGCTGGATGCTGAAGGCCAAAAGCACTGGGCTCCAAGAAACCGTCTACATCAAAATGTCTACCTCAAGACAGACCAAGTCTACCTCAAACCGTCTACCTCAAAACATCTACCTCAAGACAGACCCAGTCTATCTCAAAGTGTGTACCCTACGGTGGTTCAATGGGCACATGGCCCCGCACAGAATTGAAGACACCAATGAATGACCTGATTGGACTCAACTCACACCTTAACAGCAAAGATTCCCAGCAGCTGTTTGGCCACCGACAAATTTAACATCGGACAAGCGGGAAAAGTTCCCCCACATCGTCTGGCCTGAAGACTTCCCAGTAAGGATCCAGTTGTACTGCAAAGAAGCTACTCTCAAAAATAGTGTGCAGATATGGGGTTTCCAGAAGCAATAGCAAGTGATCAGGGACCCGCATACACAGCAAACCTAACACAAGAGACCTGATCAGCAGTAGGGTCAGACTTAGGCCTACACACTACTCACCATCCCACACCATAGACTAGGTGGGACACTTAAGAGCAGCATGCTAAAAAATTTGCCCAAGAGACAGACAAACCCTGGCATTAGACACTCCCGTAGGCTCAGAAAAAAGCTGTCACCAATATGAAACTTTATTTGGGTAAACGACCCAGTTTAGGGGTATTCTTCACTTAGCAGTTGACTATGCAATATGATACTTTGTCTGCATGTGTAATTGAATTTATCAAGAATTTTGCTAATGTCCATTCTCGAGTTTTCTCTTTCATTGCCAGGTCCAGTTTCAGTGCCTGGTATGCACGTCCTGAAGTCAGGAGACTGCTGAGTGTTGGTGAAAAAAGTCCGTAAAGAGAAGCGCTCAATCCCAGATCCGATGGCCCTTCTCCAAGTGCCGACGCCACCAACCTGGAGGGAAAACCCCACCTGGATCCACGCATTGCATTGCAGGAAAAGGCCTTCATACTAGAAGATGCACCTGAGTTGGAATGATGCTGTGGATGACCTCCCTGACTGAATAAATTACCTACCTGAGGGAGAATACACATGCACTGACTGCATAGACTGCTAACTAAGAGACTTTGATCACATTGCACCAAACACCCTTTAGGGACAGATCTCCTGACCGCCCATTTGCGAAAGTCTGTACAGAGGAGGATGTATGCACTAGGCATATGTCAGTCCACTGGCAGCATAAAAGAGTTGCAGCGCTTTGGGCCAGGAGCAGGATTTTAGGGCAAGTGATATCTAAGGGGGGATTGTTATGGAAATATATATGTATATGTATTTCATATAGATCTCACTTGCCTGCTATAGGCTATATACTCCATATACTGCTATATACTTATGTACTCTTATATATTCTTATATGCACACAGATACATATTCACAGTTTGAACCTTATAACTAGTTGGTGGAAATAACCTGCTACCCAGTCATTTCATTGTCTTGTGACTTGAGAAATATCTAGCAGACATAGGGAATGAGGAACTCAAGCCAGGTGGTCTGGCCGATATTGGAGACTTGCTGACAAGTGCAAGACTCCGGACAGTAAATCATGTGGTGTCTAAGTAACCCCAGGTCGGACACCCATATATGTTCATGCATTTAAACTGACCAATTAGCTAAGAAGTAAAGTCTTTATGTTAATGAGTAACCACTCCTTTATACGAACTGATAAAAGACCATGAATATGAATGAACTTCCAGAGTTCTGCTGGACGGTATTGCTGCTAACAATGTGTGGCGTCTTTCCTTCCTTGAGCGCTCAATAAGACTCTGTCTAATCAGGACAGGTCACAGTATGCACAGGGGTAAAGTCACCCAACCAAAAAATCCACATCACACTGGCTACCCATCCACTCCAGAATTCAGTATAAACTTATTACCCTCACCACCCACAAAGCCCTCCATGGCTCAGCACCACCCTACATCTCCTCCCTTGTTTCAGTATACCACCCTACCCGCCTATTCTTTGGAATGCACTTCCCAGGTCAATATGATTAGTCCCCAATCCCCACAATTTTAAGCGTGCCCTGAAAATGCATTTATTCAGACTGGCCTATCGCCTCAACATATTAACCTAATCTATCCCTGTGTGGCACAGCCAAAAGTTTTACCATAACCAGGTTCCCCGCATCATGTTCCCACATGCTTTATGCATCCATTAGCCCTCTGTGTCTGTACTGATACACACTTAACATTATGGCTGGTCCATACAATCAGGGCAACTGTTACCACCCAACTTTCATGTCTCCATTTTTTTTTCCTGATAGATTGTAAGCTTGCGAGCAGGTCCTTCATTCCTCTTGGTATTTGTTATAATCTATGTGATTATTGTTATGCTGTAATGTCTATTGTCTGTACAAATCCCCTCCGAAATGTAAAGTGCTGCAGAATATGTCGGCGCTATAGAAATAAAATTTATTATTATTATTCCTTGCTGATTCTTTTAACCTTCTGGCTCTTACTGAAACCTGGATCCAGCAGTCAGACACCACCGCTGCTGCTATTCTTTCATATGGTGGACTACACTTCTCTCATACACCAAGATTGGGCAACAGAGCAGGTGGAGGCGTTGGTCTGCTCCTATCACCCAAATGTACCTTTTTATCCCTCAAGTACCCTCACTTGTCTTCCCTTCTTTGGAGGTCCATGCTGTCATACACTTCATCTCCTTCTCCATGCGAGTGGCAGTGGTGTATCGTCCTCCGTGCCCCTCCCATCAGTTCTTGGATCACTTTGCCACCTGGCTTCCACATTTTCTCTCCTGTGACATCCTCAACCGCATCATGGGTGATTTCAACATCCCCATTGCTTTTCCCCTCTCCCCATCTGCTACTCACCTTTTATCTCTAACCTCCTCTTTTTGCCTTTCGCTGCTTACTAACTCTCCTACGCATGAAGACGGAAACTCCTTTGACTTGGTCTTCTCCCGGCTTTGCTTAGTGGATGATTTTATAAATTCCCCTCTCCCAATTCTGACCACAACCTTCTTTCATTCTCTATCAAGAACTGCCATCCCGCTAAGGTCACCCATATTTTCCACACTTACAAAAATATACAGGTCATTAACACCCAGAAACTTATGAAGAACTTGCAGTCATCATTGGCCCCTATCTCCTCCCTCTCATGTCCTGATTCTGCACTGAAGCATTACAATGAAACACTGCAAATTGCCCTGGATGAAACTGCACCTCCTATACATAGAACAACTCGGCACAGATGGCGACAACCCTGGCACACACTGCAAACACGTTTCCTACAGCGGTGCTCCGACTGTCTGTGGAGAAAATGCAATCTACCCGAAGATTTCATCCATTATAAATTTATACTTAAAACATACAACACTGCCCTTCACCTCTCCCAATAAACCTATTTTGACATCCTCATCACCTTACTATCCAATAACCCTAAATGTCTCTTTGACACTTTTCATTCCCTACTCAACCCAAGAGTGCAGGCCCCAACCACGGATCTCCATGCTGACGATATGGCCAACTATTTCAAAGAAAAAATTGACCATACCCGAAAGGAAATTTTCTCCCAATCCCCTCATGTCCTCCCTCCCCCACCTCATCTAGCTCACTCTCTGATTTTGAACCAGTCACAGAAGAAGTAATCAGGCTACTTGCATCTTCTCGACCTACTACTTGCACCAGTGACCCTATTCCATCACATCTCCTCCAGTCCCCCTGCTGCCACCACTGACCTAACAAAAATATTCAACCTCTCTCTCTTCTGGTATCTTTCCCTCCTCATTTTAGCATGCCATCATACATCCATTGCCTAAAAAAAAATTCCCTCGACCAAAACTGCCACTAACTATAGACCTGTCTCTAATCTTCCCTTCATCTCTAAACTTCTGAAATGCCTGGTCCTCTCCCGTCTTATCTGTTATCTCTCAGATAACTCTCTTCTCGACCCTCTACAATCTGGTTTCTGCTCTTTACACTCTACTGAAACTGCCCTCACTAAAGTCTCTGATGATCTACTAACAGCTAAATCTAATAGTCACTACTCCATGCTAAAACTCTTGGATCTCTCTGCAGCATTCAACACTGTAGATCATCAGCTCCTCCTCACTATGCTCCGCTCCATCGACCTCAAGGACACCTTTTTCTCCTGGTTCTTCTCCTATCTCTCTGACCGCTCCTTTACTGTATCTTTTGCTGGCTCTTCCTCCTCTTATCTTCCCCTTACTGTTGGGGTTCCTCAAGGATCTGTTCTAGGCCCCCTACTCTTCTCTTTGTATACTGCCCCTATTGGTCAAGCAATCAGTAGATTTGGTTTCCATTACCATCTCTAATGTATGCTGATGACACCCAATTATACACGTCTCCTGATATCACGCCTGCCTTTTTGGAAAACACCATTGATTGTCTTGCTGCTGTCTCTAACATCATGTCCTCCCTCTATCTGAAACTGAACCTGTCAAAAACTGAACTCCTTGTATGTACCTATACCGACATTGCCATTTCTGTGTGTGGCTCCACTATTACTCCCCAGCAACATGCCCGCTGTCTTGGTGTTATACTTGATTCCAAAATTTCATTCACCTCCCACGTCCTATCACTGGCTTGCTCTTGCTATCTGTGCACCTCAAATACATTTCTAGAATTCGACCCTTTCTTTCTTTCAACTCTACAAAAATTCTTACTGTTTCAGTTATTCGTTCTTGTCTGGACTATTGTAACTCTCTACCAATCGGTCTCCCTCTTACCAAACTATACCCTCCAATCTGTCTTGAATGCTGCAGCCAGGATCATATTCCTCACCAATCGTTATATCGATGCCTCTACCTTGTGCCAGTCATTCCACTTGTTACCCATCCACTCCAGAATCCAGTACAAACTTATTGTTAGGAACGGCAGAACGCACTAAATAAAAATAATAATCATAAAGTGCGTTCGCCGCTCTGGGTCCACAATGCAGTAGATGATATGATTGCTGCTAAGTGGTGGCAGGCAAGCAATATGGTGGATATGCGCACGTGGGTTAAATGTCACCCAGGTGCGCAGATCAATCTCTGTTAAGTCACAGAGGTGCCAACAAAGAGAAATACAATAAGGCTGAGCCTGTTGGAGTCACAGTACTCAGAGAAAATGCACACACGGTATCTGGTCACAGGAGCAGAGCCAAAGATAGCGGAACTGCATCCGTCTAGACCTACCATGCGTGCAACGTCGCAACTGCGGATGCCAAGGAGGGCTGCAACCGCAGTGCAGCGCGGCGTAGGACACTGCCGCTAGACAACAAAGCTTGGAGTCACAGTACTCAGAGAAAATGCACACACGGTATCTGGTCACAGGAGCAGTGCCAAAGACAGAGCTTTTTATAGCAGCCGGGACCTTCCGGAAGCTTCCAGATCACTGAGATAGACCAATGAGATCTGGAGCAGGACCTGAGCACATGACTCCTGATCTCCAATGGGAAATCGTCTCATGAGCATGCTCAGTAGGAGGACAGAGGGACTTAGCCCCTGGAGAGATTTGCTGCAAGGCAATCTCCTCTGCGGTAGATAAACAGCAAGAGATCACAGAATGTAAGGGTCTGGATTCCTGCAAAACAGACTCAGAAACCTGACGCCTAACATTACCCCCCCTCCTAGGAGCCCCTCCTCCCTGAGCCTTCCGATCCACCACCTTGCGCCCATCAGGGGCATAGGCCTCAGACCCATCCGAAGGCAAGTCTGATGTCCCGGTAGGTGACAAGGAAAACCGTGACACGTGGAAGGCATCAGAGGCGGCAAGGTTGCCAGGTTTGAGAAGGGATGCGTGGGAGACAACGGGGGCGGCAAAATCGCCAGGAGCAGAAGCTAAAGTGGAACGCCGCAGTGTGTCGGCTGGCGTCTCCACACTCTGTTTAAGGAAGCTATTCCGAGCACAAAAGGCGCAGGCCCGAATATACTTTTTAACATCCCCAGCCCTGTGTGGCCACCAATACGACACCGCCAGGAGTTTTGTGGTCTGCATGTAGCCACAGTGACCACCCCTCCTGGAGGCATTTGCCCATGCGAGAACCCTCAGCCGAAGGTGGGGAAGGACAAAGGTCTTGCCCGGCGGCACAGAGTTTGGCCTTTGCGGGGCACTGTTGTCCTGAGAAACAGCGTGTTGACAATGGTAACCGCAAATGGAGTTTTGTGCCGGACGCGCCTCGAGAACAGCGCGAGACACCTCCATGGGCTCTGGGAGTGGAGTCTCTGGCTCGGGTGGCTCCAGAGGCTCAAAAAAGTTGGGAGCCGAGGTAACCTTCCGTTTGGATAGAGCAGGCTCCAGGCCACGCTTCGAAAAACGGAGATCAATGTGGGTGGAAATGGCAATCAGCTCTTCCAAACTTGCAGGAACCTCTCTGGTAGAGAGAGCATCCTTAACATGCTCCGCCAAACCTCTCCAAAACACAGGGATGAAGGTTTTGTCAGACCACTCCAGCTCGGAAGCCAGTGTCCGAAAACGAACGGCATACTGACTAACTGAGAGGGATCCCTGAGTCAAAGCAAGTAGCTGAAGAGAGGTGTCGTGCGTGACGCATGGTCCCAGGAAGACCTGCTTAATAGCTGTTAAAAACTGAGCAGCTGTCCGAACCTCTGGATCACCACACTCCCATAGTGGCATAGCCCACTTCAATGCCTTGCCTGACAGAAGGGAAACAATAAACCTGTCATGTCGGACACTGTTCGCACCAGGGTGTCCGGCAGACAGCGATAATGCCCCATCCTCCCACTTGGTTCTCAGCAGCGCTGGTTGGTCTTCTGATCCGGCTTGGATTGGGTTATCCAGGTTGTCATTCTGGCTGAGGGCTTAGCTACGCCCTCTGTCTTTAAATTGTGCTGCGTGACCATGGGCATCGCCGACTATAGCTCTTGCCTTGTGCTAGCGATACCGGTCTGGAGTGGTGGTCTAAGGAGCATACGGTTTCTGGTGTAGTATATTCCGTTGTTGCCATTTTGCCTCCCTGTGTTGTATTTTTTGGTTGCCCTTGCACATTATTGTATTCTCCTGTGTGTACGCGGTGTGGTGCGTTTCCTTTATCCCTGTCCATACTTATTTGTGGGGTCTGGTGTTTGGTCTCCTCACTGGGTGGAGGGTGGTGGGTTCAGCTTAGGACTGGACAGGAGACAAGGACAGGGTGGAGGCCCAGGCAGGCACACCTTCAGTGTAAACCCTGGGTTGAGGGACAGACAGCGTCTCCCCTAGTCTGAGGGACACTGCAGGTGCCCCGGGGTTTCATCCTAAAGTTACCTAGGCTTCCCATGACATTATAGTAGGCCCCAAAAAAAAAAAGGATTATTTACCATGGATCCTATAGTCTCCATTAGAGTTGAGCGACTTTTGGTTTTTTAGGGTCGCGTTTCGTTTCGTGAAACCCGACTTTTCCAAAAGTCGGGTCGAGCAAGATCGTCCTATTATAGGGAAAAGTCGGGGTCGTCCCGAAACACGAAACCCAATGTAAGTCAATGGGGAATAAAAGTCGGCAGTGAGAGGAGGACAGGAAACACACCTACAGTGCCCATTTGAATGCCAAAAGCATCAATTCTTCTTACTTAAGCTTGTCAACCTTAATTAACTTCATAATATAAGTTACGCACTGAAAAATGGGGGTTATTTGGCTAAAGTTGTGGGGGGGGAGGGCTGGCTGCAGGTTTTCATGTGCCCTGGGCGAAAGAGCGCCCCTTTAACACATACCACAACTCATCATGCTCCGATACGGCAGATAAATAGCGGTATAGTACAATGAAAAATACCTCACTTTTTACATCTCATGACGAGGCCCATCTATTTCTCCATACAGAATCATTGGTCCCATATAATGTTTGAAACAGTATATGATGAGCTCCACATAATGCTACAGTATATGTTGGTGCCCATGGATGAAGCTCCACTGTCTTATGGGCCCAAATAATGCTCCAAACATAATGGGCCCCATTTCTAATGCTCTAGTGTATAATGGGCCCTGTAAATGCTGCTCCAGTGTCTGATGTCCACCTTTGGAATGTTCCAGTGTATGGTGGGCCCCATCTATCATTCTCCAGAGTATAGTGCTCCCCAAAAATTGCTGTCCCAACATTGAAAACAATCAAATAAGTCTCCTCGCTAGGGAATCCCTGTACTTGTCTGGACAGGTGCTGTAGCTTGCTTAACAGCTCGCCAGCCGTTCTCACGCCCAGTATGGATTGCACGTGATTGCACAAAGGTTAGAAAGGGTACCGTATCCCTGGATAACATGTATGGATAGCGTACACATTCAAAATATATGTCTATACAGCATGAGGCAGGCTCAGACGGTGTTAGGCCCAGTATGGATTGCACGTCATTGCACAAAGGTTAGAAAGGGTACCGTATCCCTGGATAACATGTATGGATAGCGTACACATTCAAAATATATGTCTATACAGCATGAGGCAGGCTCAGACGGTGTTAGGCCCAGTATGGATTGCACGTGATTGCACAAAGGTTAGAAAGGGTACCGTATCCCCGGATAACATGTATGGATAGCGTACACATTCAAAATATATGTCTATACAGCATGAGGCAGGCTCAGACGGTGTTAGGCCCAGTATGGATTGCACGTCATTGCACAAAGGTTAGAAAGGGTACCGTATCCCTGGATAACATGTATGGATAGCGTACACATTCAAAATATATGTCTATACAGCATGAGGCAGGCTCAGACGGTGTTAGGCCCAGTATGGATTGCACGTGATTGCACAAAGGTTAGAAAGGGTACCGTATCCCCGGATAACATGTATGGATAGCGTATACATTCAAAATATATGTCTATACAGCATGAGGCAGGCTCAGACGGTGTTAGGCCCAGTATGGATTGCACGTCATTGCACAAAGGTTAGAAAGGGTACCGTATCCCTGGATAACATGTATGGATAGCGTACACATTCAAAATATATGTCTATACAGCATGAGGCAGGCTCAGACGGTGTTAGGCCCAGTATGGATTGCACGTCATTGCACAAAGGTTAGAAAGGGTACCGTATCCCTGGATAACATGTATGGATAGCGTACACATTCAAAATATATGTCTATACAGCATGAGGCAGGCTCAGACGGTGTTAGGCCCAGTATGGATTGCACGTGATTGCACAAAGGTTAGAAAGGGTACCGTATCCCCGGATAACATGTATGGATAGCGTATACATTCAAAATATATGTCTATACAGCATGAGGCAGGCTCAGACGGTGTTAGGCCCAGTATGGATTGCACGTCATTGCACAAAGGTTAGAAAGGGTACCGTATCCCTGGATAACATGTATGGATAGCGTACACATTCAAAATATATGTCTATACAGCATGAGGCAGGCTCAGACGGTGTTAGGCCCAGTATGGATTGCACGTCATTGCACAAAGGTTAGAAAGGGTACCGTATCCCCGGATAACATGTATGGATAGCGTACACATTCAAAATATATGTCTATACAGCATGAGGCAGGCTCAGACGGTGTTAGGCCCAGTATGGATTGCACGTGATTGCACAAAGGTTAGAAAGGGTACCGTATCCCTGGATAACATGTATGGATAGCGTACACATTCAAAATATATGTCTATACAGCATGAGGCAGGCTCAGACGGTGTTAGGCCCAGTATGGATTGCACGTGATTGCACAAAGGTTAGAAAGGGTACCGTATCCCCGGATAACATGTATGGATAGCGTACACATTCAAAATATATGTCTATACAGCATGAGGCAGGCTCAGACGGTGTTAGGCCCAGTATGGATTGCACGTGATTGCACAAAGGTTAGAAAGGGTACCGTATCCCCGGATAACATGTATGGATAGCGTACACATTCAAAATATATGTCTATACAGCATGAGGCAGGCTCAGACGGTGTTAGGCCCAGTATGGATTGCACGTGATTGCACAAAGGTTAGAAATGGTACCGTATCCCTGGATAACATGTATGGATAGCTTACACATTCAAAATATATGTCTATACAGCATGAGGCAGGCTCAGACGGTGTTAGGCCCAGTATGGATTGCACGTGATTGCACAAAGGTTAGAAAGGGTACCGTATCCCCGGATAACATGTATGGATAGCGTACACATTCAAAATATATGTCTATACAGCATGAGGCAGGCTCAGACGGTGTTAGGCCCAGTATGGATTGCACGTGATTGCACAAAGGTTAGAAAGGGTACCGTATCCCCGGATAACATGTATGGATAGCGTACACATTCAAAATATATGTCTATACAGCATGAGGCAGGCTCAGACGGTGTTAGGCCCAGTATGGATTGCACGTGATTGCACAAAGGTTAGAAAGGGTACCGTATCCCCGGATAACATGTATGGATAGCGTACACATTCAAAATATATGTCTATACAGCATGAGGCAGGCTCAGACGGTGTTAGGCCCAGTATGGATTGCACGTGATTGCACAAAGGTTAGAAAGGGTACCGTATCCCTGGATAACATGTATGGATAGCGTACACATTCAAAATATATGTCTATACAGCATGAGGCAGGCTCAGACGGTGTTAGGCCCAGTATGGATTGCACGTGATTGCACAAAGGTTAGAAAGGGTACCGTATCCCCGGATAACATGTATGGATAGCGTACACATTCAAAATATATGTCTATACAGCATGAGGCAGGCTCAGACGGTGTTAGGCCCAGTATGGATTGCACGTGATTGCACAAAGGTTAGAAAGGGTACCGTATCCCTGGATAACATGTATGGATAGCGTACACATTCAAAATATATGTCTCAGGAGGCAGGCTCAGACGGTGTCAGGCACAGTATGGATTTGACGGTCCAGATTACACAGCGGAGGAGCAGGGAGAGGTAAAGATTGCAAATGCTGGGGCCCTGCCCAAGCAAGGGGGGCCCACTCGTGGGCGTCGGTACTGGCACTGGGCCCCTCATAGTACAGCGGTGTGTCTGACGGCGGGTGTGCACCACCACCGTCAGAGACACTTGATTGCACTATGAGGGACCCTGTGCCAGTGCCCGCGCCCAAGAGTCGGCCTACCCACCTGTCCAGGGCAACGGCACTCGCACGGTGTCGTGCGCTAGGTGGTTACCCCGGCCATGGGGGGGGAGGCAGCACAGTTAGGGAGTTTTAGAAAGTGGCATATGTTGATGTTGGACATTCAGCTGATGCAAAAGGCGAAATAGGTGAAGTACCAGGAAGAGGTGGACCAAAGCAAGCCATTTTTCTGTCACCCTATGTGTCATCAGGGGAAGGTGGGACAAAATCCTTGGAAACCCATGCGTGGTTCATTTTAATGAAGGTTAGATCATCCACATTTTGGGTTGACAGACGGGTCCTTTTTTCTGTCAGGATTGATCCAGCTGCACTGAAGACTCTTTCCGATAGCACACTTGCAGCTGGGCAAGCGAGCTCCTGTAAGGCATATTGGGCCAATTCAGGCCAGGTGTCCAGTTTAGCGGCCCAATAGTCAAAGGGGAATGACCTGTGTGGGAGAACATCGATATGGGAGGAAAAGTAGTTTGTAACCATAGTTGACAACTGCTGTCTCCTGTCACTTTCCATCGATGCAGTATTACCAGTTGTGTGAGCGGTATTTGAAAAATCAGTCCACAACATTGTCATGAAACCCCTGTCTCCAACGCCACTTCTGCTGTGTGCACCACGAACACCTCTGCCAAGCTGCCCCCGGCCCGTACGGCTCGTGTGAGAACCATCACCGCTGCTGTGTGCTGGGAATGCCTCAAGCAACCGATTTACCAGAGTTGCTTGTTTATTAGCCAATATTAGGTCAAGGTTCTCCTGTGGCATGATGTTTTGTAATTTGCCTTTATAGCGTGGATCCAGGATGCTGGCCAACCAGTAGTCGTCATCGTTCATCATTTTGGCAATGCGGGGGTCCCTTTTTAGGATCCGCAAGGCATAATCTGACATGTGGGCCAATGTTCCCGGTGTCAATGATGCACTGCGAGTGCTGGGTGGAGGAGCACTTTCTGGCAAATCCACATCCCTCCAGTCACGCACAAACCCTGTACCAGACCTTGCCACGCCAACATTTTCACTTGCCCCACGAGATGCATCCTCCTCCCCTAAGTAATCATCCCCATCATCCTCCTCCTCCTCCTCTTCTTCCTCCACCTCGTCCAGGAGAGGTCCCTGAGCAGACAATGGCTGAATGTCATCAAGGATTCCCTCCTCCTCTTCCTCCTCATCAACATTGGCTGCAGACGCCTGCTCCTTAAGGTGCGTCAAAGTTTGCATGAGCAGATGCATAAGTGGGATGCTCATGCTTAGGATGGCGTCGTCTGCGCTTACCAGCCGTGTGCATTCCTCAAAACACTGAAGGACTTTACAAAGGTCTTTCAGCTTCGACCACTGCACGCCTGTCAACTCCATGTCTGCTCTCAAAGTGCCTGGCCGTGTATCCTCCCACAAATGCATTATGGCCTGCCTCTGCTCGCACAGCCGCTCCACCATGTGCAGGGTGGAGTTCCACCTTGTTGCAATGTCGATAATGAGGCGGTGGTTGGGAAGGTGGAGCAATCGCTGCAGCTTCTGCATACGAACGGAGTGTACAGGTGACCGGCGGATGTGCGCGCACAGTCTTCGCACCTTCTGGAGCAGGGCTGTTAACTCCGGATAATTTTTGAGGAAGCACTGCACCACCAGGTTCAAGGTGTGAGCCAAGCAAGGTATGTGGCTGAGTTTTGAAAGGGCTATGGCTGCCACAAAATTACGGCCGTTATCACTAACTACCTTGCCTGCCTCAAGATGTACACTGCCCAGCCATGACTCAGTTTGTCGCTTCAAGTACTCGGCCAGCACCTCGGCGGTGTGTCTGTCGCCCAAACACATCATCTGCAACACAGCCTGCTGACGCTTTCCACTAGCTGCTCGATAGGGGGACACATCGTGTGCAACAGTGGCAGCTGCAGATGGAGTGCTCGTACGACTGCGCTCTGTGGACGAGCTTTCGCTTGTGGAGGAGGAGGAGGAGGAGGAGGAGGGTCGAACGCCTACAGCCAACTGTTTCCTATACCGTGGGCTAGGCAGCACTGTCCCACCACCGCTGTCCCCTGTGGACCCTGCATCCACCACATTAACCCAGTGCGCAGTGATGGACACGTAACGGCCCTGGCCATGCCGACTGGACCATGCATCAGTTGTGAGGTGCACCTTTCCGCTCACTGACTGCTTGAGTGCATGGACAATGCGGTCTTTCACATGATGGTGGAGGGCTGGGATGGCTTTGCGAGAGAAGAAGTGGCGACTGGGTAGGTCATAGCGTGGTACTGCATAGGCCATGAGTTCACGGAAAGCTGTGCTTTCCACCAACCGAAAGGGCATCATCTCAAACGAGATTAGTTTGGCAATGTGGGCGTTCAAACCCAGTGTACGCGGATGAGAGACTGAGTACTTTCTTGACCTACTCATAGTGTCTGGGAGGGTGAGCTAGACTTGAGAGCTGCATATGGTGGAAGTAGCGGTGGACAGGGCGGACTGAGAGAGGGTTGATGATGGTGATGGAGTCGGTGTTCTTTCTGATGGCCTAGAATCAGTCTTTCATTGATATAACAGTGGGATTCCCTGACTGCTGTGGCCTTGCAACGACACCTCAACATTTGCTGCTGTGCTAACCGGTGGGCTTACAGTGGGGGAAACAATGTAGCGTTGCTGACTACCTTCGTTGTGATCAGTTGCACGTGTGGCACTTGAGGTTTGGTGTTGTGTCCACGCTTGCAAGTGCATGCTGGTTAAATGTCTAAGCATGAACTGGTATTCAAATTTTTCAGATTTTTCCCTCGGCTAAAGGTCTTTGCGCACTTCTTACAGATAACCTTGGCCTGATCATGAGGATTTTGTTCAAAAAAGTACCACACTGCACTCTTCCTACTTTGGCAGACATTTTGCGGCCTAGCACGCTGTGATCTTTTGACCCTCTGGACAAGCTGTCCAGCAACTCTTTTGATGTTTGGAACCTGTCTTTGGAGTGCTCCGGGCCTGCCAGATAACAGCTGTTGTGATGTCGATGTCTGCTGTGGATGCTCCTCATCTGAGCTATTGGAAGCAGCACCCTCTTCCCCCAATGGATGCCAATCTGGGTCAACAACTGGGTCATCCATCACCTCCTCTTCTATGTCATGTGTACCTTTCTCTGTGTCACCGTGTATGGTGGTATAGTGTGCGGGAAGGGGCACCTGAGTCTCATCAGGGTCAAAATCTGGCTCTGTACACTGCGAGGACAATGTAGTGCTCTGAGTGAATGTACCAGCAGAATCATCCATCAGCGGCTGTGCATCAGTGCACTCCATGTCAAATTCATCTTGGCCTCGGTAATTCACCATTTGACTTGATAATCCAGGCATGGTATGTGAAAACAGCTCCATGGAGTAATCAGTAGTATGGCCTGCGTCATCCTTCAATCTTGGTTGGGGTGAAGGACACAAGGAAAGGTGTGGTTCATGAACATGAGCCTCCAATGACGACTCAGTGCTTTTACTTTTTACAACTGAAGAAGAGGAGGCGATAGAGCTGGAGGCTGAGTCAGCAATGTAAGACAAAACTTTTTCCTGATGCTCTGCCTTTAAAAGCGGTTTGCCAACTCCTAGAAAACTAAGCGTTCGAGGCCTTATGTAGCCAGACGATGACGCAGGGTCAGCACCTCCTGCATTCGGTCCTATTTTGCTCTTGCCACTACCATCAGATCCACCACCAACACCATCATTACCAGCTGCCAACCCCCGCCCAATTCCATGGCCTCTTCCACCAGCCTTCCTCATTTTTGGTAGAAATGTAGACAAAATCCAACAAACTATATAGTAATGTAAAACAAGGTACAAGGTGTCTATAGGACAGGGGAGATTTAGAATTTCTGCACACACTTGTGGACAGTGGACACTTTTGGATTGTGTGAGGCCCACTGATATCTGAGCGCTATGTGACACGCTCGATGGCACAGCTGCCTGTGACCAAAGTGACGAGAGGATAATGGAGATTTTGAATCTCTGCGTACACTTTTGGACACTGGACACTTGTGGATTGTGTGAGGCCCACTGATATCTGAGCGCTATGTGACACGCTCAATGGCACAGCTGCCTGTGACCAAAGTGACGAGAGGATAATGGAGATTTTGAATCTCTGCGTACACTTTTGGACACTGGACACTTGTGGATTGTGTGAGGCCCACTGATATCTGAGCGCTATGTGACACGCTCGATGGCACAGCTGCCTGTGACCAAAGTGACGAGAGGATAATGGAGATTTTGAATCTCTGCGTACACTTTTGGACACTGGACACTTGTGGATTGTGTGAGGCCCACTGATATCTGAGCGCTATGTGACACGCTCGATGGCACAGCTGCCTGTGACCAAAGTGACGAGAGGATAATGGAGATTTTGAATCTCTGCGTACACTTTTGGACACTGGACACTTGTGGATTGTGTGAGGCCCACTGATATCTGAGCGCTATGTGACACGCTCGATGGCACAGCTGCCTGTGACCAAAGTGACGAGAGGATAATGGAGATTTTGAATCTCTGCATACACTTTTGGACACTGGACACTTGTGGATTGTGTGAGGCCCACTGATATCTGAGCGCTATGTGACACGCTCGATGGCACAGCTGCCTGTGACCAAAGTGACGAGAGGATAATGGAGATTTTGAATCTCTGCGTACACTTTTGGACACTGGACACTTGTGGATTGTGTGAGGCCCACTGATATCTGAGCGCTATGTGACACGCTCGATGGCACAGCTGCCTGTGACCAAAGTGACGAGAGGATAATGGAGATTTTGAATCTCTGCGTACACTTTTGGACACTGGACACTTGTAGATTGTGTGAGGCCCACTGATATCTGAGCGCTATGTGACACGCTCGATGGCACAGCTGCCTGTGACCAAAGTGACGAGAGGATAATGGAGATTTTGAATCTCTGCGTACACTTTTGGACACTGGACACTTGTGGATTGTGTGAGGCCCACTGATATCTGAGCGCTATGTGACACGCTCGATGGCACAGCTGCCTGTGACCAAAGTGACGAGAGGATAATGGAGATTTTGAATCTCTGCGTACACTTTTGGACACTGGACACTTGTAGATTGTGTGAGGCCCACTGATATCTGAGCGCTATGTGACACGCTCGATGGCACAGCTGCCTGTGACCAAAGTGACGAGAGGATAATGGAGATTTTGAATCTCTGCGTACACTTTTGGACACTGGACACTTGTAGATTGTGTGAGGCCCACTGATATCTGAGCGCTATGTGACACGCTCGATGGCACAGCTGCCTGTGACCAAAGTGACGAGAGGATAATGGAGATTTTGAATCTCTGCGTACACTTTTGGACACTGGACACTTGTGGATTGTGTGAGGCCCACTGATATCTGAGCGCTATGTGACACGCTCGATGGCACAGCTGCCTGTGACCAAAGTGACGAGAGGATAATGGAGATTTTGAATCTCTGCGTACACTTTTGGACACTGGACACTTGTGGATTGTGTGAGGCCCACTGATATCTGAGCGCTATGTGACACGCTCGATGGCACAGCTGCCTGTGACCAAAGTGATGAGAGGATAATGGAGATTTTGAATCTCTGCGTACACTTTTGGACACTGGACACTTGTGGATTGTGTGAGGCCCACTGATATCTGAGCGCTATGTGACACGCTCGATGGCACAGCTGCCTGTGACCAAAGTGACGAGAGGATAATGGAGATTTTGAATCTCTGCGTACACTTTTGGACACTGGACACTTGTGGATTGTGTGAGGCCCACTGATATCTGAGCGCTATGTGACACGCTCGATGGCACAGCTGCCTGTGACCAAAGTGACGAGAGGATAATGGAGATTTTGAATCTCTGCGTACACTTTTGGACACTGGACACTTGTAGATTGTGTGAGGCCCACTGATATCTGAGCGCTATGTGACACGCTCGATGGCCCAGCTGCCTGTGACCAAAGTGACGAGAGGATAATGGAGATTTTGAATCTCTGCGTACACTTTTGGACACTGGACACTTGTGGATTGTGTGAGGCCCACTGATATCTGAGCGCTATGTGACACGCTCGATGGCACAGCTGCCTGTGACCAAAGTGACGAGAGGATAATGGAGATTTTGAATCTCTGCGTACACTTTTGGACACTGGACACTTGTAGATTGTGTGAGGCCCACTGATATCTGAGCGCTATGTGACACGCTCGATGGCACAGCTGCCTGTGACCAAAGTGACGAGAGGATAATGGAGATTTTGAATCTCTGCGTACACTTTTGGACACTGGACACTTGTAGATTGTGTGAGGCCCACTGATATCTGAGCGCTATGTGACACGCTCGATGGCACAGCTGCCTGTGACCAAAGTGACGAGAGGATAATGGAGATTTTGAATCTCTGCGTACACTTTTGGACACTGGACACTTGTGGATTGTGTGAGGCCCACTGATATCTGAGCGCTATGTGACACGCTCGATGGCACAGCTGCCTGTGACCAAAGTGACGAGAGGATAATGGAGATTTTGAATCTCTGCGTACACTTTTGGACACTGGACACTTGTGGATTGTGTGAGGCCCACTGATATCTGAGCGCTATGTGACACGCTCGATGGCACAGCTGCCTGTGACCAAAGTGACGAGAGGATAATGGAGATTTTGAATCTCTGCGTACACTTTTGGACACTGGACACTTGTGGATTGTGTGAGGCCCACTGATATCTGAGCGCTATGTGACACGCTCAATGGCACAGCTGTGACAAAAGTGACTAGAGGATAAGGGAGATTGGATTGCTTTTAAAAAAGCAGTTTGCGGAGCAGTGGGTAAACAGCAATGCCAGCGTGTCAGGAAGCCTTAAAAGGCAGCCCAACAACCAACACCACTGATACACCACAATATAGCCTCCCCTTGCACTGCACACACAGTGCCTTGTGTGTTGTGCAGGCCAAATCGCTAGCAGCAGAAGCAGTTTTTTTGTCTTCTTCCCTGCCTAACGCTCTCCCTACAGAATCAGCAGCAACCTCTCCCTATACTAAGATCGGCAGAAGTAAGATGGCGGTCGGCGTGCACGCCCTTTTATACCCCCTGTGACGCCCACCAAAGCAAGCCAATCACTTGCATGCCCTTCTGAAAGATGGTGGTGACCCGTGCCTAGGTCATCACGTTGCCCACAGTGTCCGTGGATCCTGATTGGCTGAAAAAGAGCGCAAAACAAACTTTTGAAACGCGACTTTGGCGCGTAAGTCGCCGACCTCGTGGCCGACCTCATCCTAGGGTCGGGTTTCGTTTCATGAAACCCGACTTTGCCAAAAGTCGGCGACTTTTGAATTTTTTCGACCCGTTTCACTCAACTCTAGTCTCCATAACCAAGCAGCTGGAGGCTCTGTCCATACAGCTCACTGAACTGAGGGGGGCGGTCCAGCAACAAGGCCTGTCAGTTCCTGCTGTGCAAACTGAGGCAGCAGTCAGGGCAGCTGAACCCAAGTTACCTCTTCCTGAACGATTTTCTGGTGATCGCTGTAAGTTCGTTGTATTTCGTGAATCCTGCAAATTGTATTTTCATATGCGTCCACTCTCCTCAGGAAATGAGGCTCAGCGTGTGGGCTAGGTAATTTCCTTGCTGAGTGGTGATCCACAAGCATGGGCTTTTTCATTACCTTCTGACTCACCTGTATTTGAGTCCGTAGACTTTTTTTTTCTGCTTTTGGTTTAATCTATGATGATCCTGACAGACTGGCATTAGCAGAGTCTAAAATACGCTCTCTACTCCAGGGTGAGCGACTGGCGGAGGATTATTGTACGGAATTTCGTCGCTGGGCTGTGGACACTCAATGGAATGACCCTGCACTAAGGAGTCAATTTTTGCATCGGGTTTCTGGAAGGGTTAAACAAGCTCTGCTAATGTATGAGACTCCCGCCTCTCTGGAGGCTGCTATGGTGCTTGTAGTATGCATTGATCGCCGCTTTCGTCAGAGGTCGCAGGAGACATTGCCTGTGGGGGGGGCAGTCTCCGGTGAGGTTGCCTCGGGTGAATCCGTGGAACCTATGCAGATCGCTGGTATATCACATACACATAATGTTATTATACACATAATAACAAGCATAAATGTCCCTTGCCCAGAAAGCAAGGGGTCTGTTTTTTTGTGGCAAAAAAGGACATTTTATTAATGCTTGCCCCCAGGTACCTAAGAGAGACGTGCCGGCGGAAAACTGCTAGGCTCAGAGGGTTTGGAGGAGTCTAGTCTGAGCCTTTGCATATCCTCTGTGGTGGTCTCCCAGTGTATGCTCCCTGCCAAGGTAGTAATCGGGGGCCAAGAGCTGTAGATTACTGTATTTGTAGATAGTGGTTCAGCCGCTAATCTCATTGATGAAAAGTTTGCGCGTACAGCGGGATTTAAGGTGGAGACGCTGCCTAATCCTATCCGGGTGGTTACCATCAATGCCTCCCCTGTCTCACAAGGGGAGATTAAAGAGTTTGTGGCTGATGTAAAACTCCACATTGGGGTCCTACACTCTGAGCGGGTAACATGTAAGGTGCTCAGTAATTTACCTGCTCAGGTAGTTCTGGGGTTTCCATGGTTGTCTATGCACAATCCGGTGATTGATTGGAAAACCCAGGACATAATCCAGTGGAGCAGATATTGCCAGGAGAGTTATCTGGCCACATGTATCTCCGCTGTGACTCCCAGCATCCCGGAGCCACTGCTGGACTTTGCTGATGTATTTTCTGAACGAGGTTGTTCAGAGCTGCCACCGCACCGTCCCTATGACTGTGCTATTAGGTTAAAACCACGGGCCAAGTTACCGAAAGCCAGGATGTTTAATATCTCAGGTCCTGAGAGGCAAGCTCTCAAAGAATACATTGCAGAAAGTCTAAGCAAAGGGCACATCAGGCCTTCATCATCTCCATTGGCGGCGGAGTTCTTCTTTGTCAAGAAGAAAGATGGCGGATTATGCCAGTGTCTGGATTTCAGGGAACTCAACCAGATTATGGTTCGTGTCCCATACCCGATGCCACTGATACCCGATTTGTTCAACCAGGTGTCTGGTGCCAAATGGTTTTCCAAGCTTGACCTCAGGGGGGCGTACAATCTCATAAGAGTCCGTCAAGGGGATGAATGGAAGACGGCATTTAATACCCCTGAGGGTCATTTTGAGAATTTAGTGATGCCATTTGGGTTGACGAGCACGCCAGCAGTATTTCAACATTTCATAAATGATGTCTTTTCTCATCTCTTGGGGAAATTTGTTTTTATATACCTTGATGACATTCTTATTTACTCACGTGACCGTGATGCACACATAGAGCATGTTAGGCAGGTATTGCAGTTGCTTAGGGAGAACAAGCTCTATGCCAAGCTTGAGAAATGTGTATTTGTCGTCCAAGAATTACCTTTTTTGGGTTATGTAATTTCCGCCTCAGGGTTTAAAATGGACACCGCTAAGGTGCAAGCGGTGCTGCAGTGGGATCAGCCTGATAATCTCAAGGCGCTTCAGCGATTCCTGGACTTTTCCAACTATTATAGGAAATTTATTAAGAATTTTTCTATGATTGCTAAACCGCTCACCGACATGACTAAAAAAGGTACCAATTTTTCTGACTGGTCTGAGGCTGCTGTGCGCGCGTTTGAATTCCTAAAAAACAGTTTTGCTTCAGCTCCCATCCTGGTTCAGCCTGATGTCTCCCTACCATTTACCATGGAGGTGGATGCATCTGAGGTTGGAGTGGGGGCAGTACTGTCTCAGGGTCCATCCTTGGGCAAATTGCATCCGTGTGCCTACTTCTCCAAGAAGCTGTCGCCTGACGAGCATAATTACGATATTGGTAACAGGGAATTGTTGGCCATCAAGTTGGCATTTGAGGAATGGCGACACTTCTTGGAGGGGGCTGTCCATCAGATTACTGTTATAACAGACCATAAAAATCTGCTTTATTTAGAGTCTGCTAAACGCCTGTCCCCCAGACAGGCTCGCTGGGCGTTATTCTTCACCCGGTTCAATTTTTTTGTGACATACCGACCAGGTTCTAAGAATACTAAGGCAGACACCTTCTCCAGATGTTTTCCAGGTTGAGAGCCATGTGAGGATCCGGTGCCTATCTTCCAAAATGGAGTTGTGGTCTCGGCTCTCATGACAGAAGTTGAGGCAGAGATTGCGGAGGCTCAGGAGGAGGTACCGCCGGATCTGCCTCCTAATAAATCGTTTGTGCCACTACAGCTACGCTTAAAGGTGTTAGGGGAACATCACAATACTGTCCTGGCGGGCCACCCAGGGGTTAAGGCCACTCTGGAACTTGTATCACGTCGTTTTTGGTGGCCCAAAATCCGGCAGGACGTGGCCTCATATGTGTCAGCCTGTACCACGTGCGCACATGCCAAGACACCACGCTCCCGTCCTGCTGGCACTTTGCATCCTCTCTGTGTGCCCAGTAAGCCATGGACTGAGATTTCCATGGATTTCATTACGGATTTGCCCTCCTCGGCTGGGAACACGGTCATTCTGATAATAGTTGATCGGTTCTCTAAAATGTCGCATTTCGTTGCTTTACTATCTTTGCCCAATGCGAAGACCCTTGCTCAGGTATTTATTCGTGAGGTGGTCAGACTTCATGGTGTCCCGTCTGACATTGTATCTGATAGAGGTACACAATTTGTGGCAACATTTTGGAGAGCTTTTTGTTCACGCCTAGGGATTAAATTGTCTCATTCATCGGCTTTCCATCCGCAGTCGAATGGGCAGACTGAGCGTATGAACCAAAACCTGGAACAATACTTACGCTGTTTTGTGTCTGACAATCAGGAAGAGTGGTCGGCGTTTCTTCCTCTGGCTGAATTTGCGATAAACAATCATTGTCAGGAATCGTCTGGGGAATCTCCTTTCTTTTGTGTTTATGGTCAACATCCCCAATTCTGTACCTTGTGCCAAGGGTGCTCTGCGGGCGTCCCTGAGGAGGACCAGTTGGGAGCACAATTGTCATCCGTTTGGAGGAGAGTAAAGCAGTGCTTGCTGAATGTAAGTTCTAGGTACAAACTTGTGGCTGACGGTAGACGTGTGCCAGGTCCGGACCTGTGTGTGGGTGATTGGGTGTGGTTGTCTACAAGGAACATCAAACTCAAAATACCATCGCTTAAGTTGGGTCCCAGGTTCATTGGTCTGTTTAGGATCTCCGCAATTATCAACCCTGTGGCATTTTGTTTGGAGTTACCTGCCGTATACAAGATACATAATGTGTTTCACAAGGCGTTACTTAAGAAAGTCGTGGGTGCTGTTGATGTTTCTCCCGTGCCACCACCTCCCGTCTTGGTGGATGGCACGTTGGAGTTTGAGGTGTCCAAGGTGGTTGACTCTTGGGTAGTGCATCGCACTCTACAGTACCTGGTCCACTGGCGTGACTATGGTCCTGAGGAGAGGACTTGGGTGCCGGCTTCGGACATACATGCGGACCGACTGATTACAGGGTTTCATCGCTGCCATCTGGACAAGCCGGGTCCTCGACATTGTGAGGTTCCTGGGGTCCCTCGTAGAAGGCGGGGTACTGTCATGTCGGACACTGTTCGCACCAGGGTGTCCGGCAGACAGCAATAATACCCAATCCTACCACTTGGTTCTCAGCGGCGCTGGTTGGTCTTCTGATCCGGCTTGGATTGGGTTAACCAGGTTGTCATTCTGGCTGAGGGCATAGAAACGCCCTCTGTCTTTAAATTGTCCTGCGTGACTATGGGCGTCGCCGACTATAGCTCTTGCCTTGTGCTAGCGATACCGGTCTGGAGTGGTGGTCTAAGAAGCATACGGTTTCTGGAGTAGTATATTCCGTTGTTGCCATTTTGCCTTCCTGTGTTGTATTTTTTGGTTGTCCTTGCACATTATTGTATTCTCCTGTGTGTACGCGGTGTGGTGCGCTTCCTTTAACCCTGTCCATACTTATTTGTGGGGTCTGGTGTTTGGTCTCCTCACTGGGTGGAGGGTGGTGGGTTCAGCTTAGGGCTTCACAGGAGACAAGGACAGGGTGGAGGCCCAGACAGGCACACCTTCAGTGTAAACCCTGGGTTGAGGGACAGACAGGGTCTCCCCTAGTCTGAGGGACACCACAGGGGCCCCGGGGTTTCAGCCTAAAGTTACCTAGGCTTCCCATGACAAAACCCCACCTTGGTCCGTTCCTTAGGGAATCACGCAGCCAGTAACTCCAGCTGGATAGAGCACTGGCTGAAGAAACCCCTACAGGAGACGCCATCGCCAGAAAATTTATCGGGCAACAGGAGGCGGGTAACTGTCGGCGCGTGGGAGGACGTGGACATACGTGAAACTGTGTCTGCGATTGCCTGTGCAGCAGCTTCAGGGGATTTCGCAGCTGAGATAGCACTCTCAAGAGTAGCTAACTGGCCCTCCAGCTGCCGAATATACTGTAAGAGTTGCTGCTGTTCTGCCATCACTAGCCAGACCCTGGCGCTAGCATAATGTTAGGAACGGCGGAACACACTAAATAAAACTAATAATAACGTGCATTCGCCGTTCGGGGTCCACCGTGCAGTAGATGATATGACTGCTGCTAAGTGGTGGCAGGCAAGCAATATGGCGGAAATGCGCATGTGGGTTAAACGTCACCCAGGTGTGCAGAGCAATCTCTGTTAAGTTACAGAGGTGCCAACAAAGAGAAATACAATAAGGCTGAGCCTGTTGGAGTCACAGTACTCAGAGAAAATGCACACATGGTATCTGGTCACAGGAGCAGAGCCAAAGATATCGGAACTGCTTCCGTCTAGACCTACCATGCGTGCAACGTCGCAACTGCGGACTCCAAGGAGGGCTGCAACTGCAGCGCGGCGTAGGACACTGCCGCTAGACAACAAAGCTAGTACGCAAGCGCAATGTCGGACGCTAGCAACTGTGGATGATGTAGTAGTGGCGCGCTGACGCTGACTCTAGCTCTTGGAGAGATTTGCGGCAAGGCAATCTCCTCTGCGGTAGATAAACAGCAAGAGACCACAGAATGTAAGGGTCTGGATTCCTGCAGAGCAGACACAAAACCTGATGCCTAACACTTATTACCCTCACCCACAAAGCACTCCATGGCTAAGCACAACCCTACATCCTCCCTTATCTCAGCCTACCACCCTACCCGTGCCCTCCGTTCTGCTAATGACCTGAGGTTAACATCCTCAATAATCAGAACCTCCCACTCCCGTGTCCAAGACTTTTCACTTGTTGCACCAATTCTTTGGAATGCACTACCCAAGTTAATTCAATGAATCCCCAATCCCCACAGTTTTAAGCGTGCTGTAAAAACGCATTTGTTGAGACTGGCCTACCTCCTCAACGCATTAACCTAACTATCCCTGTGTTGCCCATTCAAAATTTTTACCATAACCAGGTTCCTTGTATCATGTTCTCACATGCTTTATGCATTTAATAGCCCTCTGTGTCTGTACTGTTACATACTTATGCTGATAACCGGTTCATGCAGCATTACATGAACACCCGATTCTTACACTATGGCTGGTCCAAACAACGAAAGCAATTGTTACCATCCACCTTTCGTGTCTCTCCTTTTTCCTCATAGATTGTAAGCTTGCAAGCAAGGCCCTCATTCCTCTTGGTATCTGTTTTGAGCTATGTGTTTATTGTTACGCAGTAATGTCTATTGTCGGTACAAGTCCCCTCTAAAATGTAAAGTGATGCGGAATATGTTGGCTCTATAGAAATAAAATTATTATTATTTTTCAGTAAAGTTGGGGTGCAAAGTGTATATTAATGAGAAAAAAATGAACTTTTTTGAATTTACCAAATGGCTGCAATTAAACAAAGAGTGAAAAATGTAAAGGGGTCTGAATACTTTCCGTACCAACAGTATGTTCAACTGAAATGGAAGGGCTGTGTAACTTAATTGCATTCTCTCCAAGTTATGGGCAAATCATTTGAGAAAGATATAGCAGCCTAAACAGAACACCTATAAAAATTATACTTTGCCATTGCAATATTTTGTTCAATTATTTGAACTTTAAACATTTTGACTTTGAGTGTTATCATCACCAAGTTCAGAAAGTATGTAACTTATTACAATGATAAAATCTAAAGATTCATCTTACAAAGCTGCTTATGCTCTATTGATCCCACATTCAGCAGACGTCAAACTGCTCTTATAATTGCATTTATAAAACAGTTATCCAATCTCTCAGTGGCACAGGGCATTGACTTAGCAGGAGATACTTCAAGGTTCTTTAGAAATTATTTTAAGTAGAAAAAGTGATAATTACAAATACTTTGAATAACCATAAGAAAATGTCAAAATTAAATACAACAGTATGGATTCTGGGGGCATCAAAATTAAGGTAAAAGGAGGTTTCCAATTTTATTTAAACAAAATATTAGCAAAATATTAGTATTGTATAAATAATATTTCAGTAATCTTCAATTTGAAATTATCATCATTTTTAGAGGCCAAAATCTTACATATGCCTAATGTTTCTCAAAGCTGTCGGTTTGTAATAAATTATAACATTTATTGAAACTAGTGAAAGGAAAGTGATTCAGTGGTCTTTTGCAACCAGTCATGTTTTTGATTTCATACTTCAGAGGGCCTCTTAAAAATTAGAAGTGGAATAAAACAACATCTCCACCTTTCTCTTGCACTTGTTTTGATAAATATCTGCCAAATATATTTAGGTAGTAGGGAGGCTGCCCTGGGCATCACAATCACAGCTTGATCCTACTAATGCTTCGTCAAGTTTTTGCAAACTTTTTCTAACCCAAAAAAGTGTTAGGGTTAGAACTTTGGTTAGGGTTAGGACTAGTGCTAGGTTTACAATTAGGGCTAGTACTAGGATTATGAGTATGGTTAGGGATAGGACTATGGTTGAGTTGCACGGCTGCGGTAATAAAATAATTACATGAAAACACAAAAATGCATAATAACATTGTTAAAATAATGACTAGGGATAGGGTTAGAACTAGTGTTAGGGATAGGATTACATTTTATGGCTAGGGCAATAAAATTGTTACATGAAAACACAAATATGTAAAATAACAAAGGTTGAAGTTAGGAATAGGGTTAGGACTAGTGTTAGAGCTCGGACTAGGTTTAGGGATTGGACTTAAATTATATTTTTTGCAAATATTTACATAAAAACACAAATAGTTATACAAAAACACAATAATGTAAAAAAAAGTTGCAATGTATAGCTTTATTTATAAAATCGTATGTTGGATTTTAGCAAAAAGAAGACATAATACATGTTCATGGACAAGGGGTTCAATCCTGGTTTGGTGGTAGGGACTTAAGGAATGCTAATTGTCCACAGTTAATTGGGCGCAACATACAGTTGTGGCCAAAAGTATTGACACCCCTGCAATTCTGTCAGATACAGTGGCTATGTTGCTAACATACCTGTGGTGCGGCCTCATCCGGTGTGCGAGACAACTCGCTAAGAGCAGAGGACGCCAAGTGCCAATGTGCACTTCCGGGTATACAGTAGGTATTAGTTGTCCACATTACACCACTATATCTAGGTTATCAGATAAACATACTAAACATTTTATCTACACTGTTAAATTGTAGAAAAATACCAGAACAGGATAAAAAAGATTTTACACCCTGTTTAGCTCAGAGAGGATTGTGTAAAGCAGATTAAACTGGCTAGCACATTCATTTTATCTGTATTTATTATTACCCTCAGGATATAAATAATGTCTTATTCAGTGATACCAAAACAGTAGAGTGAATCACAATGACCCTGAATCATCAAGACTGGCATTTTGTATGTCAGTCTTGATTCAGGGGGCGCTGGAGTAAGATGCGCCAAATTCATTAATAAGCTGCTGTGCAACAGCGTCAGAGAAGTACGCCTGTCAGTGACTGCAGTACATTCTTGTTTTAAAGTCAATGCAAGAAAGCGGGCGGCACCGCTATTACCGTACTGAGATCCGTGGCTGGCAGCAGGCGGAGAGCTCACATCCAGGATTCCCGGGTGCTTGACCTCATAGCAAAAAGATAGTGGTATCCAAGAGAAAAAGATTGCACTCTGCGGGATAATGATGAATGTTTGACACTGAATTACATGTCACGTCGGGGATGTGAAGGAGTGTGTGTCAAATGGCTGACTACGGCCGTTTCATGCTACTCGATTCTCTTTCTCTATAAATAGAATCGCTAGATCCTTTCTTCGTTATCCCACTGGGCACTTCTGTTTACACGGTAAAATATACACCGTATAGTACTTGTTTGGGTTCAATGTACAATGTTTACACCTTTTGAACTATATCCTCTTATAATTTATACTATTTTATGGCCTACTTAATATGCATATTCATAGTGGCTCTTTCATCACAGCAGCAGCTATACCCGGGTTTAGGTAGACACCATTTTAATATCCACAACATGCAGGCACGGCTAAACAGGTCACATGACCACTGTGACGTATTCAGACATTCACATTTCCCAATGACATGCGCAGTGTTGCAAGCGCCCTCTATGGCAACACTTCATCGCGATAACGCGATCTGAGGGGCGACCCCCCCGGTTATATACCCGAAAGTGCACACTGCATGCGG
This sequence comes from Dendrobates tinctorius, assembly GCF_039654945.1. Classification (NCBI taxonomy): domain Eukaryota; kingdom Metazoa; phylum Chordata; class Amphibia; order Anura; family Dendrobatidae; genus Dendrobates; species Dendrobates tinctorius. The sequence continues at coordinate 3,569,107 of NW_027361734.1, forward strand.
CGGTCTCTGTTTGTAGCAGGGTTTATTGCGTGTCATGTGACCGCGATGACGCAGTTCTATGGGCGGTCCCACCGGCTCTTATACCTGGAAGTGCACATTAGCACTTGGCGTCCTCTGCTCTTAGCGAGTTGTCTCGCACGCCGGATAAGGCCGCACCACAGGTATGTTAGCAACATAGCCACTGTCGCTGTCCTGCCCTATAATGTAGATATGCCGCTGTCCTGCTCTATAATATGGATATAAACAACAAGGTGGTCTCCCTTTCCTCCTTTCTCTTCTAGCGCTACACAACAGCGATAAATCGCCATACCATTGCGCGTTTCATCTAGAAATATCCAGGTAATTAGTAATTTGCTGCTCAGATTATCCTGATCTATGTTTAAACAGGTTATTATATTTCTACACATACTACTGTGTGACACACATATAACGTGGCACTATATAAATATGGTCTAACTTCACTTTTTTCCTCTCCTCCCAGAAGGATCGACCACATGTAACACGAGCACTGCTGCATATTACATTGAAATGGGCACTAATAGCAACTAGTAGAGCACTACGGAGCACTTATATCCTTTACTACTTGAGATGAGTTACACTTGTAATTTCACCTTTGTCCGGATGTATACAATGAATAGTTTTTTCCTTAACACCAAGTACTATATATTTTTGCACTGATTCACTATATGATGTGTTCTTTTGGACTAATCTCTTCTCACCGAGACTGAAAGTATACACAATTGACATGTGATGATATAATTCAATGTATTTCTATTTTTTCTTGTGCATCTCATTATACTCAATTTTGTTTCTGTTATGTCTTATGTACTACAGATCACAATATAATCTCTGATGAAGGTCCCATAGTGGGACCGAAAATGTTTAGAGTACATGTTATCTGGATGCCAATAAAAATGGATTAATTTTTTTCACAATTTTGAGTGCCAAGTTGTTTATTACTTATACGACGGGCTGGAAACCCTACTTGTGCACCTTCTTAAGGAAGCTACTGACTTTTGAGTGCCTTGGTGTTGTACTATTATTTGAATTGTCCCTTTTCTCTTTATTAGCGCTTCACTCAGGGGTCTGCTATATGCAGTATTTTAGCTTCCCTAGAGTCTCTTAGTCTCTGCTCTTGTCCGTTCCCTCTACACAGATCAGCTGCCTGTCTTGAACTGACTGGATCTTCCAGAAAGATCTCTTTACTTCACGCCCTCACTTTTAACTGTCATCATTTCTCCTCACAGCTCACAGCTGCTTCATTTCCATGACAACCCCCTCAGCTCACCTCTAGCTGACTCACCAACCGCCTCTGCTGGCCAGAATTTATAAGGCATCTCCCTTTTCTGACCTGCAGCAGGAACTTGTGATTAAATCTATGCTGCCTGGCATGGGGGTCCCTTTCTGCCTCCAAGCATGACTTTACCCATTAGAGGGAGGTAATGTCACTGTGACAACCGGACTCTGGGGTGTCACATTATAATTATGGATGTGATTGTGTTCAGAATTTAAAGAGTTAAACAGAAGTTAAACAATAGTCAGAAGTTAAACATTAGTCAGTACACAGCTGCCATCATTTGCAGTATAAAGTTTAGCTGTTCAAGTAAGATTTTACTGACATTTTCTTAGTTGCCTTTTACAGTGACAATACCTTATAACTGGCCGTCCCTCAACAGCTGCTGAAAAGACAAAATAAAATCGGTCTGTGAGGCAGCCAAGAGGCGTAGAGCAACTTTATAAGAGCTGCATGAATTTCTGGTTGTGTCCTTTATGTGATAACAATCTCCCGTTATCTGATCTGAGCGGTATGGTGGCAAGACAGAAGCTTTTTTTTTTTTTTACAAAAAAAAGCATCCAAGCCCAGTTATGTTTTCCCTTAAGCTACATCAAGTAGGTTATAAGTGGATATACAGACAAAACAGCATGGGCTAACAGCTGCTGCTTTTTGAGGTAACACATTTCTCAGTAACCAGTCTTGTGACCTCATCGTAAGTCAGAGGGGTGGCCACATACTCCTGTTTTGGCATGTGGCTATGGTTCACTACAAAAATTGAGTAAGATCTAAAGCTTTATTCCTGGTACTGGTATCATTGAGCACTTTATCATTGTGTACATTCTATACAGTGGGGAAAAAAAGTATTTAGTCAGTCAGCAATAGTGCAAGTTCCACCACTTAAAAAGATGAGAGGCGTCTGTAATTTACATCATAGGTAGACCTCAACTATGGGAGACAAACTGAGAAAAAAAAATCCAGAAAATCACATTGTCTGTTTTTTTTTTCATTTTATTTGCATATTATGGTGGAAAATAAGTATTTGGTCAGAAACAAAATTTCATCTCAATACTTTGTGATATATCCTTTGTTGGCAATGACAGAGGTCAAACTTTTTCTGTAAGTCTTCACAAGGTTGCCACACACTGTTGTTGGTATGTTGGCCCATTCCTCCATGCAGATCTCCTCTAGAGCAGTGATGTTTTTGGCTTTTCGCTTGGCAACATGGACTTTCAACTCCCTCCAAAGGTTTTCTATAGGGTTGAGATCTGGAGACTGGCTAGGCCACTCCAGGACCTTGAAATGCAAGCCACTCCTTCGTTGCCCTGGCGGTGTGCTTTGGATCATTGTCATGTTGAAAGACCCAGCCACGTTTCATCTTCAATGCCCTTGCTGATGGAAGGAGGTTTGCACTCAAAATCTCACGATACATGGCCCCATTCATTCTTTCATGTACCCGGATCAGTCGTCCTGGCCCCTTTGCAGAGAAACAGCCCCAAAGCATGATGTTTCCACCACCATGCTTTACAGTAGGTATGGTGTTTGATGGATGCAACTCAGTATTCTTTTTCCTCCAAACACGACAAGTTGTGTTTCTACCAAACAGTTCCAGTTTGGTTTCATTAGACCATAGGACATTCTCCCAAAACTCCTCTGGATCATCCAAATGCTCTCTAGCAAACTTCAGACGGGCCCGGACATGTACAGGCTTAAGCAGTGGGACACGTCTGGCACTGCAGGATCTGAGTCCATGTTGGCGTAGTGTGTTACTTATGGTAGGCCTTGTTACATTGGTCCCAGCTCTCTGCAGTTCATTCACTAGGTCCCCCCGCGTGGTTCTGGGATTTTTGCTCACCGTTCTTGTGATCATTCTGACCCCACGGGGTGGGATTTTGCGTGGAGCACCAGATCGAGGGAGATTATCAGTGGTCTTGTATGTCTTCCATTTTCTAATTATTGCTCCCACAGTTGATTTCTTCACTCCAAGCTGGTTGGCTATTGCAGATTCAGTCTTCCCAGCCTGGTGCAGGGCTACAATTTTGTTTCTGGTGTCCTTTGACAGCTCTTTGGTCTTCACCATAGTGGAGTTTGGAGTCAGACTGTTTGAGGGTGTGCACAGGTGTCTTTTTATACTGATAACAAGTTTAAACAGGTGCCATTACTACAGATAATGAGTGGAGGAAAGAGGAGACTCTTAAAGAAGAAGTTACAGGTCTGTGAGAGCCAGAAATCTTGATTGCTTGTTTCTGACCAAATACTTATTCTCCACCATAATATGCAAATAAAATGAAAAAAAAACAGACAATGTGATTTTCTGGATTTTTTTTTCTCAGTTTGTCTCCCATAGTTGAGGTCTACCTATGATGTAAATTACAGACGCCTCTCATCTTTTTAAGTGGTGGAACTTGCACTATTGCTGACTGACTAAATACTTTTTTTACCCACTGTATTTGATTGTGTCTTTTTGAGCAGAGCTCTTTTAATCATATTCATTAAAAGCTAGGTTTTAATTATTATGCTACTTTTTCTCTTCTGCTGAATAAGTGAAATAACTCTGAAGAGCTAATGTTGCCATTTATATTGATGGATGTGAAGACACGGTAATCAGTGGGTGCTCTAGTCCGCTAGCTGAAACCGCATTGAACAGGCCACATATCACTGAAAAACTGCTCTCTTTTCCTGTGGGAAGAACACTACTCAGACAGCACAGGGTGAGGGTAAAAGAGTGTGGCAATAATTTATTGCACCACCAACAAACCTCACCTTACAGAACAGTCCCAGCAAAATATCCAAGATGGTGCAAATTACAGAGCTGACTCGCCAGGATTAGAGATGCTTTCAGGGCCAACTGTCCCCACCAATTGCACTCTGCTTATGGCAGGCCCCCACAGAGAGGAGGTAACAACAAGCTTAGAAAATAACCAAGAGCAGTGAGGTATGTAGCCATGTGACCTGATTGTCCCAACCTGGATTCTTCAAGACATCTCTGAGAATTTTGTGATGGTCAATGAAGCAGATCTGAGTTCTTCCAGGTGGGGCTGTGGTCCCCTAAGCTGACATACTGTAGACTTTGTTGGAACAGAGGTAAAGTCCTTACTTAGTTCACAACTGTCCTTCAAGCCAGCATCCAGAGGTCAAGAGAAAGATGTGATGAAGTTAATGCACATTGTTTGATTATTTATAGTTTATTCTTCAATACTTGCATATCAACAAACTGCATGGCCCTGTACAATGAATATATCAGCAAACATCATTGTTCAGTGACCTTGTATCCCTGTTTTGCATACATAACAGTACAATAAACTGTAGGAGCTGATATAAGAGGTAAATAACAACCATTCATCCATTTACAAATATCAATTCAACCTACAAGAGTCATCAATACTTCAGACAACAGTTTATGATTCTGGACCTACTGAATTTACGTCAGGCATAATTAAGAAAAAACGCCTGTGTCGTCACAATGGACTTTTTGCTTTGCTACTAAAAATTCCTCAGCCCTATCTAGTGATATGCATGACTGAATCATGCCTATTTTTAATGCAGTGCTGCCTAATGGCCAATAGATCACGAGCATCCAATATTGTCCTTTGGCCTTGTCCCTTGTACACATGGATTTCTTATGAATCTCTGAATTTTTTTAAAGATATTATATACTGTAGCTGGGATATTCAAAGCCTTTACAACTGAGCCCACATCTTTCCCGGCACAGGTCAGCTGTTTTGAACAGCTGACATGTGCCCCTAACAGCTGTGGGTGGAATCGCGATCCACCTAAGGCTGTTAACCCGTTAAATGCTGCTGTAAAACTCTGACAGTGACATTGAATGTGCGATAACAGTCGATCAAAAGATCATATCCACACCAAAATAGTATCATTAAAAATGAGAGCTCAGCATGCAAAAAATAAGCCCTCACCCAACCCCAGATCATGAAAAAAGGAGACGCTACGGGTTTTGGAAAATTAAGCAATTTTTTATTTTTTTTAACAAACTTTGGAGTTTTTTTCACCATTTAAATAAAAAAGAACCTATACATGTTTGGTATCTATGAACTTGTAATGACCGGAAGAATCATAATGACAGGTCAATTTTAGCATTTGGTGAACATGATGAAAAAAAGATCCAAAAGACAGTTGTGGAACTGCCCTTTTTTTTTGCAATTTCACTGCACTTGGAATTTTTTACCCATTTTTTAATACAAGATATGGTAAAAGCAATGTTGTCATTCAAAAGTACAACTCATCCCACAAAAAACAAGCCCTTACATGGCCATATTGATGGAAAAATAAAAAAGTTATGACTTTGCGAAGAAGGGGAGCGAAAAACAGAAATGCAAAAACGAAAAAGGGCTGCGGCTTGAAAGCATTAAACAGTTGTTTTGAGATTGTGAACCTCTGACCATCTTTGCTTCTGAGAGACTCTGCCTTTCTAACATTCTCTTTTTATACATAGACATGTAACTTAGTTGAAAATTGACCCTTCAGCTGTTTTTCATTAATAACACTTACTTTCCAGCTTTTTGTTAACACTGTCCTTATTTTTTTTTAAGATTGTTGTTACTATTAATTTGTAAATTAAGTAATTTTTTTAAATTAAATGGAGAAATGGCTAAATTTCAACTTCTGCTATGTGTTATATATTCTGAATAAAATATGTCTTTTGTTGCAGTCTTGTTTCTTCTTTACAATTTAAACAGCGCCACAACTTGTTGGATTTGGGTATATACATCTGGTGCATCTCATATCACTAACAATTAAATCCACTAAGCTATCATTTGAAGAAAAATTCCACTCCTGCATGTGATCCTTCTTTTTATATACTCATTAGTAGCTATGTAGTTATATAACAAACTTATAAAGTATTAAAAATAGCATGTTGTACTTGTAGTTCTCCAGTACTTTATAGATGACACTTTTCCTGATCAGTCTACCCACATGTACATAGATGTTGTAATATATCACCAATTTGTTAATTACATGCCTTTAAGTATTGGTGTTGTCCTTAAAATCATGGAGGTCATGTAAAATACCAGATGAAGCAATTTTTTACTTGGGTCGTATTCATTTTTGCAACAACTATTTTGAGTGAAACTGAAGATTTGGTAATGAAAGTTATATCATAAATCTGACTTTCATGCTATGGGAAAAATATTCTTTGAAACATTCTTGTCAACATTTTTGAAAATGTTCTTGCATTCAGTAAAATTTTGATTCAAAAATCTTACTGTTCAAAGGAGGTGTACTCATTTAGGCATGTAAAAGTTTGAGCACCCCTGGTCAAAATTAAAATTATTGTGAACAGTTAACCAAGTTGAAGATGAAATGATCTCTTTAAGGGCTAAAGTTAAGGTCCATTATCCTTTTTGTAATTTTTAAAATATAAAAAATTACAATATTTTTTTGCCTAAAATAGAAAGGAAATGTGTCATCTTTAAATTTAGGCCTTTTAGAGATAATTTCATCCTCAGCTTGCATAACTGGTCACAATAACAGTAATTTTGACCAGGGGTGCTCAACCGTGTCACCGTAGATTTTTTGCAAAAGGGGTGTACTCATTGATGCTGAGTAATGTATACTTTACATTCTTTGGATAACTGCCAACAATGCTTAAACATAATGCAAGAAACCTGGCCGACATAATTTCACCCATTATGCCGGTATGAGCATTACCACACTATGTGACTTAACGAATTGCTTAATAGGCTAATATGAATATTTAACTCATTTCCAAACTGATTTACTGAACACAAAACAAAGACATTTTCTATGCCTCTGTAATGTGAATATGGTCAGATGCTTTATTGAAATTGCCTTATAGGCATCATTGAGGACATTAGCCTTCTGGCAAATGTGAATTTAAATGTTATATCTTGTTGTGCTCACTTAATTCTGTATCCGGCCATAGAACAGGTCCGCACTGTTAGCAGCAGAGCTTCTGTATAACCATTATGGGTGGCTTCTTAAAGACATCTTATTCTAATTGAACTTAATGTAATCTATTATTAAGAATACATATTATGCTGAAAGCCCCTTCTAAAATGAATCTTATATTGTGCACCTCTTACCTGTATCTTCGTTATACTCTGATATTCCGTGTGATTTTGGAGGAGAAAATTAAAAATGTTGGATAGCTGGATTTGTCAAATAAAGGGCCCTAATGTGTCCTAAATACATATTTTTTTTTACAGAAAAAATTAGTGCTGAACAGTTTGCTATATATTATCCCCCAAATGCGATCAAGTCTGCAACAAAGACTCAAAGTGAATTAAGAAACTGTATAATGACCCTGTGGTGTGCGGATACCTTGTCAATGAACCATAAAATTAATGTCCATTCAATTGAAAGATGCGGTGCAAAATATGAAAAAGGTTTTTTACAAGGTTTGCGGGTTTTTTTGAGCAAGTGACACGTCCTCTTTAAGAAACTGATAAAAGTCAAGGTAACTTATTGGAATTGCAAGTGTTTTTTAGTTTTTCACTTTCTTTATTTTAATCAATTTTTGAAAGAAGCCATGATTTTTTTGTCAACATAGAAGTGTTATAGCTGTTGCTGGGAGAATTGTCATTTTTAACCCCTTTTCCACCTGAGACGTATCCATACATCTCTGTGACCTGGGCCTTATAGACCAGGGATGTATGTATAAGTCCCAACGATTTTGCGCGCACAGAGGCTGTGTGTGCATGATCGTCCTTGGTTGTCAGCTGATTCTGACAGCTGACACCATACACTCAGTGCCAGGAGCGGTCCAGCACTGCTCCCGGCATGTTAACCCCCTAAATGATAGCAGCATTTCGGGAGCAGGCAGAGGGAAGATTGCCCCTCTGCCCTTGGATCAGAGACCCTGCAACATCATCGCGGAGTCCCAATCGTTGCCATGGTGATCTGATGTCATCATGATGACATCTGGGTCACTAGAGCTAGCAGAGTTGCTTGATCATGCTCAGAGCATGATTAACATCTTTGTATGTCAGTGTAGTGCTGACAGTTTGCATAGAATAGGGATGCTGCTGCATCTCTACGCTATACAAGTGATCAGCCTGCAAAAAATCAAAGTCTTATAGTGAAACAAAGAAAAAAGTTAAAAAAAATAAAAATAAAAAATATATTGTACCCATAAATAAATATTTTTATGAAAAAAACAATATAAGTTTACATATTTGGTATTGTCGCATCTGTAATGACCTGCTCTATAAAACTGTCCCACTAGTTAATCCCTTTAGTGAACACCATAAAAAAAGGCAAAAAATAATGCTTTATCATCATACTGCTAAACAAAAAGAGCAATAAAATGTGATAAAAAAGACGGATATAAATAAAAATGGAACCACTGAAAACGTCATCTTGTCCCGCAAAAAACAAGTCATCATACAGGTCTATCAGCAGCAAAAATAATTTTTTGCTATAAAATAGTTTTTGTTGTGTAAAAGCGCCAAAACATAAAAAAATATAAATGTGGTATCACTGTGATCTTAATGAAACGTAGAATAAAACTGCCTTTTCAATTTTACCACATGCGGTAACCCTCCCCCCAAAAACAATTTCTGAATTGCTGGTTTTTGCTCGTTTTACCTCCCAAAAATCGGAATAGAAAGCGATCAAAAATTGTTATGTGTCTGAAATTGGCACCAATAAAAACGTCAACTCGTTCCTCAAAAAACAAGCCCCCACATGACTCTGTGGGCTGAAATATGGAAAAGTTTTAGCTCTCAAAATATGGTGATGCGAAAACTAGTTTTTGCAATAAAAAGTGTCTTTTAGTGTGTGACAGCAGCAAAACATAAATCCCTGGTATAAATCTAGTATCACTATAATCGCACCGACACAAAGAATAAAGTCGCCTAATCACGTATACCACATGAGGAACAGGGTTAAAATTAAATAAAACCAATTCTTCACATGCTGTTTTGCCTCCCAAAGATTGCAGTAAGGCTCGGCGCACGTTTATCCTGTGCTCTGCGCTGAGTGCTTACACCAGGGTATCCTTGTAATTCTCTGAAACATGTGATTCAGAAGGAACCCCGTTGGAAGATTCCCTATATTGAGGCAGATGGAGGCACTGAGGATGCCATAAGACCTGTGATCCCACAGTGTCCATCTTTTTTGTGTGCCGTCGGCCACAGTGTTGTTCACTTCTGTAAAGAAGGATAACTCTGAACAGAGGCCAGATGGAGTCCAGAGTAACTCTGCTGTCTCATTATAGTGAATGGATCCCTCGGGGGTTTCATCTGAATCATGTCACTTAAAGATTTAGATTGAAACCCCAAAGTAAGTGCTCAGTGTAGAGCGCTGGATAACTGTGATACCAATCGTTATGTAAAATGTTTCCAAAAATAGCTTCAACTCAATCCACAAAAAAGCAGGTACTCACTCCCTCTATTAACGGAAATATAGGGGGCTTCCATGTAACTGGTAGTAAAAAAGGCTCTGGAAAAGCAAAATTGCTCCTCGCCTTCAAAAGAAATTCTGCAAATTCTGTGTTCCCAAATCCAAATGCCCCCTCGCTTCTGACCCCACAGTATACCTAAACCACACCTTTGGCATCTCTGAAGTGATGAGAGCCCGCCTAACTTACAGGTGCATGTCTTCGGAAGCATGAGCTGGGCATAACGTATTGGTCACTAGAGCGTACTAGTCACTACAATGGCAGTTTGCAATTTTCACTTGGCAACATTCATTGCTGCTAGTGATGAGCGAGTATACTTAGAATCATAGAATCATAGAATCATAGAATCGTAGAGTTGGAAGGGACCTCCTGGGCCATCTGGTCCAACCCCCTGCTCAAAGCAGGATTCGCTAAATCATCCCAGTCAGATGTCTGTCCAGCCTCTGTTTGAAGACTTCCATTGAAGGAGAACTCACCACTTCTCGTGGCAGCCTGTTCCACTCATTGATCACTCTAACTGTCAAAAAGTTTTTTCTAATATCTAATCTGTGTCTCCTCCCATTCAGTTTCATCCCATTGCTTCTAGTCTTTCCTTGTGCAAATGAGAATAAAGTTGATCCTTCTACAATGTGACAGCCCTTTAGATATTTGTAGACAGCTATTAAGTCTCCTCTCAGTCTTCTCTTTTGCAAACTAAACATTCCCAAATCCTGCAACCTTTCCTCATAAGACAGGGTTTGCAGACCGGTCACCATTCTGGTCGCTCTTTTCTGAACTTGCTCCAGTTTGTTGATGTCTTTTTTAAAATGTGGTGCCCAAAACTGGACACAATATTCCAGATGAGGTCTGACCAAAGAGGAGTAGAGGGAAATAATGACTTCACGTGATCTAGACTGTATGCTTCTGTTAATACATCCTAGAATTGCATTTGCCTTTTTTGCTGCTGCATCACACTGTTGACTCATATTCAGTCTGTGATCTATTAGTATACCCAAGTCTTTTTCACATGTGCTGTCACTTAGCCCTATTCCTCCCATTCTATATATGCTTTTTCCATTTTTATTGCCCAGATGTAGTACTTTGCATTTCTCCCTGTTAAAAACCATTCTGTTAGTTGCTGCCCACTTCTCCAGTTTATTTAAATCTTTTTGAATCCTCTCTCTCTCTTCTCTAGTATTAGCTATCCCTCCTAGCTTTGTGTCATCAGCAAATTTAATCAGTTTACCCTCAATTCCTTCATCTAAATCGTTGATAAAGATGTTGAACAATACAGGGCCCAGGACAGAGCCCTGTGGTACCCCACTTGAGACATTCTTCCAACTGGATGTGCAGCCATTTACGACCACTCTTTGGGTCCGATCACTAAGCCAGTTATGAATCCACCTAACAGTTGCCTTGTCCATTCCATACTTAATCATTTTTTCAATAAGGATTGTATGAGAGACTTTGTCAAATGCTTTGCTGAAGTCAAGATATACTATATCTACAGCATTTCCTTGATCCACCCAATCAGTGATACCGTCATAGAAGGAAATTAAGTTAGTCTGACATGACTTATTAGTTACAAACCCATGCTGACTCTGTTTAATCACTTCATTCTTATCCAGGTATTGACATACATGTTGTTTAATAATTTGTTCAAAGATCTTTCCTGGTATAGAAGTCAGACTCACCGGCCTATAGTTGCCTGGGTCCACCTTCTTCCCCTTTTTGAAGATAGGAACAACATTTGCTCTTCTCCAGTCTTCTGGCACTTCTCCTGTTCTCCAAGAATTTTCAAAGATTATAGAGAGGGGTTCAAAAATTTCTTCTGCTATCTCCTTCAGTACTCTGGGGTGTAATTCATCTGGACCTGGAGACTTGAATTCATTTAGGCTAGCTAAGTGTTTCCTCACTATCTTTCTGTTTATAGATATCCTGGATTCTTCTATTCCCTTAATAGGACAGTGAATAACAGTTGATGTTACATTTCGTTTCTGAGAGAAAACAGATGCAAAATAGGAATTTAAAAGTTCAGCCTTCTCAACATCCTGTCTTACCATTTCATCATTTTCATCCTGTAAAAATCCTATAGCATCTTTGACTTTTCTTTTACTTTTGACATATCCCCAAAATCCTTTATTATTGCTTTTGACATCTCTTGCAAGCCTCAATTCATTTTCAGCTTTAGCTAATCTGATTTGTGCCCTGCAGGTTCTGCAGACAGCATTATATTCTTCTTTAGATATGCCTCCCTCTTTCCATTTTATAAACATTTTTTTCTTCCTTTTTAGCATGTGCTTAAGTTCTGTGTTCATCCATCCTGGTTTCCTTAACTGCTTCCTATTCTTCCCTCTTTTCGGAATTGTTAACAACTGTGCTTTGAGAATTTCATTTTTCAAGATTTCCCATCCTTCCTGGACATTTTTGTCTTTAAGGATATCCAGCCATTGGATCCCTCCAATTCTCTTTCTGAATCCCTTAAAATCTGCCTTTCTGAAATCTAACCTTGACGTCTGAGTCTTCACAGGTCTTCCGCCTCTAGTTATCCAAAATTCTAAAATAGCATGGTCGCTACCTCCTAGGGTCCCAGCCACTTTTACCTCCTCAACCATTTCCTCCCTGTTTATAAGGATTAGATCCAAGGTAGCAGTTCCCCTTGTTTTCTCCCTTACCTTTTGGAAGATAAAGTTGTCAGCAAGAGAGGATAAGAATTTCCTTGACCTGTTAGTTTTGCCTGAGAGAGATTCCCAACAAATGTCTGGATAGTTGAAATCTCCCATGACAACTATGTCATATTTTTTGGAGAACTTGGCCATTTGATGCATAAAGAGTTCATCCATAGCTTCAGCTTGCACAGGCGGCCTGTAGTAAATGCCTACAATGGTGTCCTTTCCATTGTTCTGTCCTTGTATTCTTACCCAAACAGTTTCCACAGAACTCCCAGTCTCTGAAGCTTCAATCTCTGTGCAGATATACGCATTTCTAACATACAATGCGACACCCCCTCCTCGTTTATCAAGTCTGTTTCTTGCAAATAAGTTGTATCCTTCTAGTCTTGTATTCCAATCATGTGTATTGTCCCACCAAGTTTCAGTGATTCCAATGACATCATATTTCTTTTCCTGTGTTAGTAGTTCCAATTTTCCTTGTTTGTTGCCCATGCTTTGTGCATTAGTATAGAAACATTTTAGTTTGTGATTGGTTTCTCTTTCTCCAATATTTTTATTAATTAGATTCTTTCGTCTTTGTTCTTCCTTTCCACTTCTAATAGCAGAGTTCTCAATAGCATTTGTCAGGTGTATGGCTTTTTCTGGTCTTTTGCTTCCCTTCTCATGTTGTTCTAGTTTAAAGCTCTCCTTACAAGTGTAGCAAGGCGACTTCCAAATACATGCTTACCAGTCTTCGTAAGGTGCACCCCATCTCTAGCAAGTAGTCCATCGTATAAGTAGTTCACTCCGTGATCCAGAAATCCAAATCGTTGCTGACGGCACCATCGACGTAGCCAGTTGTTCACCTGCAGAATCTTATTCCACCTCCTTGTTCCATGGCCATCCACTGGGAGGATGGAAGAGAAGACCACCTGCGCTCCCAGTTCTTTCACTTTCTTGCCTAAGTCTTCAAAGTCTCTGCAGATGGTTTCCAGGTCGTTTCTTGCGGTGTCATTTGTCCCCACATGTAGTAGCAGGAATGGGTAGTCATCTGTAGGTCTGAAGAGTCCTGATATCCTGTCAGACACATCTTTAATTTTTGCACCTGGAAGACAACACATTTCTCTTGAAGTTATATCCGGTCTGCAGATAGCGGCCTCAGTTCCTCTCAACAGGGAATCCCCCATGACCACCACTCTCCGTTTCTTCTTCACAACATTTTTCTTTCTCCATCCAGGAGGACTCTGAAGGCGTACAAGGTTGCTGCTTGTTGGCAAAGTCTTATCCTGATGTATTTCTTCATCGTTTTCCTGCGTGAGAGCCTGGTACTGGTTTCTGAGCAGTATGGGTGCTGACTGCCTCCTGATCCTCCTGCTTCTCTGGGTCACATGTCTCCATTCCTCTGTTTCTTCAGGTGCACTTCGAATTTCTTCTCTTTCTGTAACATGAAGAGATAATTCTGCTCTGTCCAAGAACTCTTCACCTTCCTTAATGATCTTCAACGTAGCTAACCTCTCTTCGAGATTTTGCAACTTTTCCTCCAACAGGGACACAAGCTTGCATTTGTGGCATGTGAAGTTTGGCTTTTCCACTGGTAAGTCTGTGAACATGTAGCAAGAATCATAGAATCATAGAATCATAGAATCATAGAATCGTAGAGTTGGAAGGGACCTCCTGGGCCATCTGGTCCAACCCCCTGCTCAAAGCAGGATTCGCTAAATCATCCCAGTCAGATGTCTGTCCAGCCTCTGTTTGAAGACTTCCATTGAAGGAGAACTCACCACTTCTCGTGGCAGCCTGTTCCACTCATTGATCACTCTAACTGTCAAAAAGTTTTTTCTAATATCTAATCTGTGTCTCTTCCCATTCAGTTTCATCCCATTGCTTCTAGTCTTTCCTTGTGCAAATGAGAATAAAGTTGATCCTTCTACAATGTGACAGCCCTTTAGATATTTGTAGACAGCTATTAAGTCTCCTCTCAGTCTTCTCTTTTGCAAACTAAACATTCCCAAATCCTGCAACCTTTCCTCATAAGACAGGGTTTGCAGACCGGTCACCATTCTGGTCGCTCTTTTCTGAACTTGCTCCAGTTTGTTGATGTCTTTTTTAAAATGTGGTGCCCAAAACTGGACACAATATTCCAGATGAGGTCTGACCAAAGAGGAGTAGAGGGAAATAATGACTTCACGTGATCTAGACTGTATGCTTCTGTTAATACATCCTAGAATTGCATTTGCCTTTTTTGCTGCTGCATCACACTGTTGACTCATATTCAGTCTGTGATCTATTAGTATACCCAAGTCTTTTTCACATGTGCTGTCACTTAGCCCTATTCCTCCCATTCTATATATGCTTTTTTCATTTTTATTGCCCAGATGTAGTACTTTGCATTTCTCCCTGTTAAAAACCATTCTGTTAGTTGCTGCCCACTTCTCCAGTTTATTTAAATCTTTTTGAATCCTCTCTCTCTCTTCTCTAGTATTAGCTATCCCTCCTAGCTTTGTGTCATCAGCAAATTTAATCAGTTTACCCTCAATTCCTTCATCTAAATCGTTGATAAAGATGTTGAACAATACAGGGCCCAGGACAGAGCCCTGTGGTACCCCACTTGAGACATTCTTCCAACTGGATGTGCAGCCATTTACGACCACTCTTTGGGTCCGATCACTAAGCCAGTTATGAATCCACCTAACAGTTGCCTTGTCCATTCCATACTTAGTCATTTTTTCAATAAGGATTGTATGAGAGACTTTGTCAAATGCTTTGCTGAAGTCAAGATATACTATATCTACAGCATTTCCTTGATCCACCCAATCAGTGATACCGTCATAGAAGGAAATTAAGTTAGTCTGACATGACTTATTAGTTAGAAACCCATGCTGACTCTGTTTAATCACTTCATTCTTATCCAGGTATTGACATACATGTTGTTTAATAATTTGTTCAAAGATCTTTCCTGGTATAGAAGTCAGACTCACCGGCCTATAGTTGCCTGGGTCAACCTTCTTCCCCTTTTTGAAGATAGGAACAACATTTGCTCTTCTCCAGTCTTCTGGCACTTCTCCTGTTCTCCAAGAATTTTCAAAGATTATGGAGAGGGGTTCAAAAATTTCTTCTGCTATCTCCTTCAGTACTCTGGGGTGTAATTCATCTGGACCTGGAGACTTGAATTCATTTAGGTTAGCTAAGTGTTTCCTCACTATCTTTCTGTTTATAGATATCCTGGATTCTTCTATTCCCTTAATAGGACAGTGAATAACAGTTGATGTTGCATTTCCTTTCTGAGAGAAAACAGATGCAAAATAGGAATTTAAAAGTTCAGCCTTCTCAACATCCTGTCTTACCATTTCATCATTTTCATCCTGTAAAAATCCTATAGCATCTTTGACTTTTCTTTTACTTTTGACATATCCCCAAAATCCTTTATTATTGCTTTTGACAGCTCTTGCAAGCCTCAGTTCATTTTCAGCTTTAGCTAATCTGATTTGTGCCCTGCAGGTTCTGCAGACAGCATTATATTCTTCTTTAGATATGCCTCCCTCTTTCCATTTTATAAACATTTTTTTCTTCCTTTTTAGCATGTGCTTAAGTTCTGTGTTCATCCATCCTGGTTTCCTTAAATGCTTCCTATTCTTCCCTCTTTTCGGAATTGTTAACAACTGTGCTTTGAGAATTTCATTTTTCAAGATTTCCCATCCTTCCTGGACATTTTTGTCTTTAAGGATATCCAGCCATTGGATCCCTCCAATTCTCTTTCTGAATCCCTTAAAATCTGCCTTTCTGAAATCTAACCTTGACGTCTGAGTCTTCACAGGTCTTCCACCTCTAGTAATCCAAAATTCTAAAATAGCATGGTCGCTACCTCCTAGGGTCCCAGCCACTTTTACCTCCTCAACCATTTCCTCCCTGTTTATAAGGATTAGATCCAAGGTAGCAGTTCCCCTTGTTTTCTCCCTTACCTTTTGGAAGATAAAGTTGTCAGCAAGAGAGGATAAGAATTTCCTTGACCTGTTAGTTTTGCCTGAGAGAGATTCCCAACAAATGTCTGGATAGTTGAAATCTCCCATGACAACTATGTCATATTTTTTGGAGAACTTGGCCATCTGATGCATAAAGAGTTCATCCATATCTTCAGCTTGCACAGGCGGCCTGTAGTAAATGCCTACAATGGTGTCCTTTCCATTGTTCTGTCCTTGTATTCTTACCCAAACAGTTTCCACAGAACTCCCAGTCTCTGAAGCTTCAATCTCTGTGCAGATATACGTGTTTCGAACATACAATGCGACACCCCCTCCTCGTTTATCAAGTCTGTTTCTTGCAAATAAGTTGTATCCTTCTAGTCTTGTATTCCAATCATGTGTATTGTCCCACCAAGTTTCAGTGATTCCAATTACATCATATTTCTGTTCCTGTGTTAGTAGTTCCAATTCTCCTTGTTTGTTGCCCATGCTTTGTGCATTAGTATAGAAACATTTTAGTTTGTGATTGGTTTCTCTTTCTCCAATATTTTTATTAATTAGATTCTTTCGTCTTTGTTCTTCCTTTCCACTTCTAATAGCAGAGTTCTCAATAGCATTTGTCAGGTGTATGGCTTTTTCTGGTCTTTTGCTTCCCTTCCCATGTTGTTCTAGTTTAAAGCTCTCCTTACAAGTGTAGCAAGGCGACTTCCAAATACATGCTTTCCAGTCTTCGTAAGGTGCACCCCATCTCTAGCAAGTAGTCCATCGTATAAGTAGTTCACTCCGTGATCCAGAAATCCAAATCGTTGCTGACGGCACCATCGACGTAGCCAGTTGTTCACCTGCAGAATCTTATTCCACCTCCTTGTTCCATGGCCATCCACTGGGAGGATGGAAGAGAAGACCACCTGCGCTCCCAGTTCTTTCACTTTCTTGCCTAAGTCTTCAAAGTCTCTGCAGATGATTTCCAGGTCGTTTCTTGCGGTGTCATTTGTCCCCACATGTAGTAGCAGGAATGGGTAGTCATCTGTAGGTCTGAAGAGTCCTGATATCCTGTCAGACACATCTTTAATTTTTGCACCTGGAAGACAGCACATTTCTCTTGTAGTTATATCCGGTCTGCAGATAGCGGCCTCAGTTCCTCTCAACAGGGAATCCCCCATGACCACCACTCTCCGTTTCTTCTTCACAACATTTTTCTTTCTCCATCCAGGAGGACTCTGAAGGCGTACAAGGTTGCTGCTTGTTGGCAAAGTCTTATCCTGATGTATTTCTTCATCGTTTTCCTGCGTGAGAGCCTGGTACTGGTTTCTGAGCAGTATGGGTGCTGACTGCCTCCTGATCCTCCTGCTTCTCTGGGTCACATGTCTCCATTCCTCTGTTTCTTGAGGTGCACTTCGAATTTCTTCTCTTTCTGTAACATGAAGAGATAATTCTGCTCTGTCCAAGAACTCTTCACCTTCCTTAATGATCTTCAACGTAGCTAACCTCTCTTCGAGATTTTGCAACTTTTCCTCCAACAGGGACACAAGCTTGCATTTGTGGCATGTGAAGTTTGGCTTTTCCACTGGTAAATCTGTGAACATGTAGCAAGAAATGCAGCTCACCAAATGGCTTCTGGCCTCTTCCATCTTGAGATTTCTTGAAAACGATGAAAGATGAGCCAAATTTCGGCGCGCGGTTTTTCCGATTTCCTCTTTTCAGCTGCAACCGCCAAAACCCAGTGATCGTTGAGCTCGCGGAGACTCTTCACTTATCCCAGAAGGCACTGGGAATATGCAAATGATCTCCTCAAGACTCTTCCCCTGGTTTTCCGATTTCCTCTTTTCAGCTGCAACCGCCAAAACCCAGTGATCGTTGAGCTCGCGGAGACTCTTCACTTATCCCAGAAGGCACTGGGAATATGCAAATGATCTCCTCAAGACTCTTCCCCTGGTTTTCCGATTTCCTCTTTTCAGCTGCAACGGCCAAAACCCAGTGATCGTTGAGCTCGCGGAGACTCTTCACTTATCCCAGAAGGCACTGGGAATATGCAAATGATCTCCTCAAGACTCTTCCCCTGCAGCTCACCAAATGGCTCCTGGCCTCTTCCATCTTGAGATTTCTTAAAAACGATGAAAGATGAGCCCAAATTCGGCGCGCGGTTTTTCCGATTTCCTCTTTTCAGCTGCAACGGCCAAAACCCAGTGATCGTTGAGCTCGCGGAGACTCTTCACTTATCCCAGAAGGCACTGGGAATATGCAAATGATCTCCTCAAGACTCTTCCCCTGGTTTTCCGATTTCCTCTTTTCAGCTGCAACGGCCAAAACCCAGTGATCGTTGAGCTCGCGGAGACTCTTCACTTATCCCAGAAGGCACTGGGAATATGCAAATGATCTCCTCAAGACTCTTCCCCTGGTTTTCCGATTTCCTCTTTTCAGCTGCAACGGCCAAAACCCAGTGATCGTTGAGCTCACGGAGACTCTTCACTTATCCCAGAAGGCACTGGGAATATGCAAATGATCTCCTCAAGACTCTTCCCCTGGTTTTCCGATTTCCGCTTTTCAGCTGCAACGGCCAAAACCCAGTGATCGTTGAGCTCGCGGAGACTCTTCACTTATCCCAGAAGGCACTGGTAATATGCAAATGATCTCCTCAAGACTCTTCCCCTGGTTTTCTGATTTCCTCTTTTCAGCTGCAACGGCCAAAACCCAGTCATCGTTGAGCTCGCGGAGACTCTTCACTTATCCCAGAAGGCACTGGGAATATGCAAATGATCTCCTCAAGACTCTTCCCCTGGTTTTCCGATTTCCTCTTTTCAGCTGCAACGGCCAAAACCCAGTGATCGTTGAGCTCGCGGAGACTCTTCACTTATCCCAGAAGGCACTGGGAATATGCAAATGATCTCCTCAAGACTCTTCCCCTGGTTTTCCGATTTCCTCTTTTCAGCTGCAACGGCCAAAACCCAGTGATCGTTGAGCTCGCGGAGACTCTTCACTTATCCCAGAAGGCACTGGGAATATGCAAATGATCTCCTCAAGACTCTTCCCCTGGGTCTTCCCGAGCATGCGCGGATTTAGTGTAACAAACAGGCAATCCCCACATGTATTCAGCCTATCTAGCAGCTGCAAATCATGCAGCTGCATCGACAAACACTAAATCTCCGAGCACGCCAAAATACTCGGAGATATTTATTAGCTAAATAGTTATTCAACACTTTCAATTCTCTCCTCCATCCCCCCAGCATCCCCTCCCTCTCCACTCATCTCAGCCGAAGACTTTGCCTCATTTTTCAAGCAGAAGATTGATAACATCAGAGACAGTTTTGGTTGACAAACCCAATAGCCTTTTCTCCTAACTGTTCAGCCCTCCTCCTCCAAAACCAACTTCTCCACCATTACAGAAGATTGACTCTCCACTCTTCTCTCCATATCACATCTCACCACCTGTGCACTTGACCCCATCCCACCTCATCCCAAACCTCACCACAGTCTTCATTCCAACCCTAACCCATCTCTTCAACCTATCACTAACAACTGATTTTTTTCCCCTCACACTTTAAACATGCCTCAATCACCTCTATCCTCAAAAAGCCCTCTCTTGACCCATCCTATGCATTTAGCTGTCGCCCCATATCACTTCTCCCATATGCCTCAAAACTACTGGAACAACATGTCCATCTTGAACTGTCCACCCACCTCTCTTCTTGCTTCCTCTTTGACCGCTTACAATCTGGCTTCCGGTCGCATCACTCCACTGAAACTGCCCTAACTAAATTCACCAATGACCTATTAACAGCCAAAGCCAAGCAACACTACTCTGTCCTTCTCCTCCTCGACCTGTCCTCTGCCTTTGACACAGTGGACCATTCCATATTATTACAGACCCTCTCATCTCTTGGCATCACTGACTTGGCCCTATCTTGGATCTTGTTATCCTAACAGACCAGACATTCAGCATCTCCCACTCGCACAGCACCTCCTCACCTGTCGGAGTCCTGCAAGGTTCAGTCCTAGGGCCTCTGCTCTTCTCCATCTTCATCTTTGACCTCAGACAGCTCATAGAATCTCATGGCTTTCAGTATCACCTCTATACTGATGACACACAGATCTACTGTACATCTCTGGACCAGATATCACCTCCCTACTAACCAGAATCCCACAATGTCTGTCTGCTATTTTATCCTTCTTCTCCGCTAGGTTTCTAAAACTTAATATGGACAAAACTGAATTCATCATCTTTCCCCCATCTCACTCGACTCCCCCAACAGACCTATCCATTAAAGTAAATGGCTGCTCACTCTCCCCAGTCCCACAAGCTGCCTCAGGGTAATCCTTGACACAGATCTCTCCTTCAAACCACATATCCAAGCCCTTTCCACTTCCTGCCAACTTCAACTCAAAAATATTTCCCGGATCCGTACATTCCTAAACCAAGAATCTGCAAAAACCCTAGACCATGACCTCATCATCTCCCACCTTGACTACTGCAACCCCCTGCTCTGTGGTCTCCCACTCTCGCACACCTCCAATCTATTCTAAACTCTGCTGCCTGACTAATCCACCCGTCTCCCCACTATTCCCCGGCCTCTCCCCTCTGTCAATCTCTGCACTGGCTCCCCATTACCCACAGACTCCAGTTCAAAACCCTAACCATGACATACAAAGCCATCCACAACCTGTGTCCTCCATACATCTGTGACCTCGTCTCCCGGTACTTACCTGCACGCAACCTCTGATCCTCACAAGATCTCCTTCAATACTCCCCTTTTATCTCTTCTTCCCACTATTGCATCACCCCTACTCTGGAACTCTCTACCAAAAGGTAGTTCAGACTAGTTCTTGTTTTTTCAGTCTGTTTTTCTGTTATTTATAAGTTTTCTGACTGAGCACTCCGCCCTTCACCATGCAGTGATTTTAATTACATCTAATTACATTCATTCATTTACATCTAATTACATACATACAGAGATTAGCCATAGGTAAGTGCTCACACTGGGCAGTTAGGTCAGGGACCCATCCTATTCATAAGATTACCTCGACGATGGTGGATGAGAGCCCATTATTTGGCCAAATTTTGTGCTAAGCACCTCATGTGTATTTTTCATAAATTTCAAAAGCCATTTTGCTAATCAAACTTCATGTATTTCACATTAACATGTTTTAACATGACTGAGTGCAACCATTTTTGTATTTTGATATGTAAGTAGTATTTTGGCATGCACCTGTTCAGACTAGTTCTCACTGTTTCAGTCAGTTTTTCTGTTATTTATTTTTATTTTCTACCCCAACATATCATACTCTCGCCTACCATAAGAAACCTTCAAAAAGAACCTGAAGACCTACCCCTTCCGACAAGCCTACAACCTGCAGTAACCACCGATCGATGAAACCACTGCACAACCAGCTCTAGCCTCGCCTACTGTATCCTCACCCATCCCTTGTAGATTGTAAGTCCTCTCAGACAGGGTCCTCTCTCCTCCTGTACCAGTCATGACTTGTATAGTTTAAGATTACTGTACTTGTTTTTATTATGTATACCCTTCCTCACATGTAAAGCGCCATGGAATAAATGGAGCTATAATAATAAATAATAATAATAATAATAAATGTATGAAAAATTGACAGTGTTTACTAAATAATGTGTATTGCGAAATGAGGTCTAACCTGACATTTAAGCCCATTGGGGATCTGTAATGTAATAAGAAAATCCAGTATGATTCTGTTTCAAGAATTTTTCTTCTCTAATTACCCTTCCTGGTAGGCCCGATTACTTTGTCAATCCCTTTGAACGTTAATGCAGACACATCACCTCTTTGCGTTTGTGTCAGGATACCGCCAAGATATTGACAGCCATAGTACTAACCGTATCAGACACTTTTTTTTTGTTTTTTTAAAGGTCCTAATGTACATCCTACGTATTGTATTTGACACAGTGTGTAATCTATTAAATTGATTACACCTGCCGTGTTGAAGTTTATGAAACTAACAATACTAAAGCTGCGTCCTGTGGTGTATGATGTAAAGTTTTTAGACTTTTTCAAATGCTCACATGAAATACTCCGAGAATGTCCACATTTGAAGAAGCCTTTAAAGGGAATCTGTCACCGGAAGTTGCAGGCCTATGTAAATGGCCTGGGTCCGGTCCCCCATCCGCGATCTTCTCTGGGATTAGAGTAGTTCCTCTCCATAGTTCGCGTGTGCGCAAAGCAATCTTGCTTCGCGCACGCGCAGTAAGTTTTGCCCGACTGCAAATTTAATGTCAGTGTCTTTCATAATACTTCAGAGAAGGAGAATTTAAAGTAGGTACATTTTTTGATAATCGTCATAATATTGAGAACTATATTGTGTCACAAACGTAATCGGAGTAGAATTGTAATGTTTATTTTTAGAAGTATCTTTATGATTTTTGTGATTATGGTTATTGTATGTCGCAAACATATGATTCTTAGGGTCTTTATGGTTTTATGATTACCGCAGTTATGTGTCCCAAACAGATGGTTTTTAGGGATCTGTGCATTATCTAGTAGTTCTTGTCTGTCAATCTCTGTCACTGTATGTATGACATGATTTAAATGTGATTCCTTATAACCTCAATTTTTTTTCATCTAGAAAAGGTTTTTTTTTAGGCTCTTGATTATAGTCCCCCAAATTGGTGCAATTTCTCCTAATTCCAATAAACTCTTCCGTGTATATTCTTTATGATTGTGGAGGTTGACAAGATTCTGCCTGCAGAATAAATTTGCAGTTTGTCGGTTTTCTATATGTTAGAAACCGACATAGTGAAACAGGATTAGAAATTAATAAAATATTTATTGAAATTATACAACTTATAAGACAGATAATACATGGATCTCTCAATGGAATTATATTATAACACGGTCCCTCTATATATTTATATTTATTAATTTTAGTTATTTTTTCATATACTGTACCTGTGTATATATATATTCTTGCATTATCATAAATTTTGGTCCCCGGCAGTGCCTTTCATGGCATTGGCCCCATATTCTATTTTATACATATTTTATTAACTTATATATATGATAATTATCAATAAATAAAATTTGGACATTTCCTTGGTGTTTTTCGTTGTTTTTATCTTATTTTACCGAGAGTCCTTTTTATTCCATGTATGCCTATTTATACTGATCTAACATCTTGATATTGCACTTTTTCCTTGAGTATATTTTAATTTGTATAGTACATATAGTACAATGTAAAATATCATGCGGTAAACCCAGTACAATATACAGTATGTATGGTAAACCCACCAAAGTAGTAACAACAAAAAAGTGCTGACTTTTTGATGTAACAAAATAGAGGGCACCAAACAGACCAGTATAATTATATTTAACGGACACTATACAAAAGAGATACCGGGCAAAACTGTGTGTTATGTCCTATATGCCTTCAACTGAAGGGCTGCTCAGGGATGAAAAGGCACCATTGGGAGTTAAATATATATATATATATATATATATATATACACACAGTATGTACTAAGGCCAAAAAAAATATATATCTAAAATGATGGTCAGACCAAGTA
The DNA here is from genome assembly GCF_039654945.1 of Dendrobates tinctorius. Classification (NCBI taxonomy): domain Eukaryota; kingdom Metazoa; phylum Chordata; class Amphibia; order Anura; family Dendrobatidae; genus Dendrobates; species Dendrobates tinctorius. Next base: position 3,592,880 of record NW_027361734.1, read on the forward strand.
AATGGAAAGTAGGGTTTACCAAGCGCTGAGACCATCCATGCAGGAGCTGTGGCAGGTAAGACCCAGACTGGGAGCCCAAAAAGGTGGCCCCACGCGTATTGCCGTAACTGGTATGGCTTCGTCAGGGGAAGAACCAGTAATGTGGCCAGCTGGCTCTTAAATACCTGAGAGGATTGGGTGCATGACGCACCGGTGTGGGCGAGCAGAGCTACGCAAATGATCCCCTCAAGATGGTGCCACGATTTAACCTCACTGTCTGTCTAGTGTAGTGACTCCTAGTGAGCAAATCTTTGAGATTAGGTGCCAGTCTAGCCGTCAAAAGAGGTCTATCACTGATGATACTGGAGGTCTGAAGATCAGTGGTGAGGATACCCCAGTGCTTCTGTCGCATGCCCCTTACCTGAGTCCAGTGGGTATTGAATCTTGTAATAAACCATGGCTTCTGATCCATCACTTTAGGACTGGGAACCAATAGAGAATTTTGTGTTTCAGTCTTAGCCCGTTGATAAGATGTAGAAATAATTCTGTGAGGATAGCTTCTGTTCTTGAATCGATCTGTTAACTTGGAAGCTTCCTTGCGAAAGTCGTCATGGTTAGTGCAGTTCCTTCTAAGCCTTAGGGATTGTCCAGTAGAAACCCCTTTTTTATGTGGAACGGGTGGAAGCTGTGATAATCAAGGAGACTATAAGTAGCCATTGGTTTACGAAACATTGTGGTAAAAATCTTGCCATCCTTCAAGGAAACATTGAGGTTCAGGAAGGTTACTGAGGAGGAAGACATGAAATAAGTTAGAATAATATGGAATATCCCCTCCTTTCCCTTCTCCCACAATATTAACGTAGCAGGAAGATCGGCTATTGCCAGTCTTAACTCTAACAAAGCATTTATCATTAAGGAGGCGGACAAAGGAGGGAATGTGGTCTTGTAGCCGCACGGATTACATCTGGAGGAAGCACACCGCCAACTCAACAATGACAAGTTTTACCGTAGATTGCCCTCTGATTCAATACCCACTGGACTCAGGTAAGGGGCATCCTACAGAAGCACTGGGGTATCCTCACCACTGATCTTCAGACCTCCAGTATCATCAGTGATAGACCTCTTTTGATGGCTAGACGGGCACCTAATCTCAAAGATTTGCTCACTAGGAGTCACTACACTAGACAGACAGTGAGGTTAAATCGTGGTACCATCTTGAGGGGATCTTTTGCGTCTGGCAATGTAATATCTGTTCAAACATGTGTCCAACTAGGGAAGTATTAATCAATCCCCTTAATGGGTCACAACATAGGTTAAAAGAATATATCATTTGTAAAACAAGTTGCGTGATTTACGCTCTGATTTGTCCTTGCCCACAGGTTTATGTGGGCCAAACAACCCAAGAATTGTGACGTAGAATTCAGAAGCATTTCTCCACCATCAATCCGGTCTATTCTGATGCATCAAAGGGAAAAACTCTCACTTCTGTGGCATCGCACTTTCTCACCCATCATTTGGGTAAGACAGCCAATATTCGGGTGGTTGGATTGGACAGAATTAGGGTCTCTAATAGGGGCGGTTGTCCTAAGAGGCAGCTCTTGCAAACTGAGTCTCGTTGGACTTTTAACTTGGGTTCTATCACACCAACAGGTCTGAATGAAGAGCTCCTATTTATGGGATTCCTGGGTTAATTGATGATTCTTCATAATCAGTGTTTTCGCAAATTCTGGCGGGCTACATCTCTTGGTCACTTTGGACTTGGATGAAACCTCTTTTGGTGATTGACTCATGCCGAAGATTTACATGGATTTGACTTTTCATTCTTTGGACGCTATTCACATCCCTTTGGGATAGTCATTTCATAGGAGTTATAACTTGTCATCTTGATTTACATTCTTTCGTCCTATATGGTCTGGCTTCCACTTGGAATCTACTTGGATTTCTCAATCCGTTTCAGAGGACAATAACTGACATGCCTTTGGATTTTTGGGTTCGGATTATCTGATTTTTACTCTGACATTTATGATATAACATTTATGGTCGGATATATGGTATTATTTTTTTTGACCCTAGGGTCTCCATTCTCATAAAGCTAGGGGTTTTTAATTCACTATTCCTTTTTGAATAATGTAATCCATGTTCTATTAAACCCCTTTCCTACATTAGACGTACTATTCCATCCATGTGACCAGGGACATAAGTCCCAAGGGCGGAATAGTACATCTAATGCGATCAGCTGCGCTCATGGGGGGAGCGCAGCTGATCGAGGCCGGGTGTCAGCTGATTATCACAGCTGACACCCGGCACAATGTGTCAGGACACGTTAACCCCATGGCACACCGCGATCAAACATGATCGCGGTGTACCGGGGGTTAAAGGAAGCATCGGCAGGGAAGGGGCTCCCTCCGTGCTTCCTTGTGACCCCCACAGCAGCGCGATGTGCAGTGCCGCTGCGGGGGTCGCCTTCCCTGCAGGTCCCCGGATCCAATATGGTGACGGGGACCTTCGGGGGCCTGCAGAGAGCTGGCTTCCTCACTGCCCGCAGAGCGCAGGCATGAGGAAGCCTGCAGCAGTGCCTGTGACAGATCGCTGATCTGTCACAGCGATCTGTGATGTGACAGATCAGCGATCTGTCACAGGACAGTGATGTCCCCCATGGGACATTATAATAAAGTTAAAAAAAATGTAAAAAAAAATATTCCCTAATAAATTCATTTTTTGAAAATAAAAAAAACAAAAAAACAATAAAAGTACACATATTTGGTATTGCCGCATCCATAATGACCCACCCTATAAAATTGTCCCATTAGTTAATCCCTTTAGCGAACCTCTTAAAAAATAAAAATAAAAAACGAAGCAAAAAATAATGATTTATTTTCATACCGCCGAACAAAAAGTGCAATAACGCGCGATCAAAAAGACGCATATAAATATCCATGGTACCGCTGAAAATGTCATCTTGTCCCGCAAAAAACGAGCCACCACACAGCAGCATCAACGAAAAAATAAAAAAGTTATAGCTCGCAGAATAAAGCTATGCAAAAATAATTATTTTTTATATAAAATTGTTTTCATTGCATAAAACCGCCAAAACATAAAAAAAGACATAATGAGGTATCGCTGTAACCATACTGACCCGAAGAATAAAACCGCTTTATCAATTTTACCGCACGCGGAACGGTGTAAACGCACCCCCTAAAAGAAATTCATGAAACGTTGGTTTTTGTTATTCTGCGTCCCAAAAATCAGAATAAAAAGCAATCAAAAAATGTCACGTGCCAGAAAATGGTACCAATAAAAACGTCAACTCGTCAACTCGTCCCTCAAAAAATAAGACCTCACATGACTCGGTAGGTCAAAATTTGGAAAAATTATAGCTCTCAAAATGTGGTGATGCATAAACTATTTTTACAATAAAAAGCGTCTTTTAGCGTATGACAGATGCCAGACATAAAAACCCGCCATAAATAGTAAATCAAACCCCCCTTTATCACCCCCTTAGGGAAAAATAATAAAATTAAAAAAAAATTATTTATTTCCATTTTCCCATTAGGGTTAGGTTTAGGACTAGGGTCAGAGCTAGGGTTAGGGTTTGGGCTAGGGCTAGGGTTAGGGTTGGAGATAGAATTGGGGGATTTCCACTGTTTTGGCACATCAGGGGCTTTCCAAACACGACATGGCGTCCGATCTCAATTCCAGCCAAAAAATTAAATGGCACTGGTGAAAAAAAGTTAAATGTTCATTTTTTTTAAACATTCAAAAAATTCCTGTGAAGCACCTGAAGGGTTAATAAACTTCTTGAATGTGGTTTTGAGCACCTTGAGGGGTGCAGTTTTTAGAATGGTGTCACTTTTGGGTATTTTCTATCATATAGACCCCTCAAAGTGGCTCAAATGTGATGTGGTCCGTAAAAATAAAATGGTGCTGAAAAATGAGAAATTGCTGGTCAACTTTTAACCGTTACAACTTCCTAACAAAAAAAAATTTTGGTTCCCAAATTGTGCTGATGTAAAGTAAACATGTGGAAAATGTTATTTATTAAGTTTTTTGCGTGCCATATCTCTGTGATTTAAGGGCATAAAAATTCAAAGTTGGAAAATTGTGAAATTTTCAAAAATTTCGCCAAATTTCTATTTTTTCACAAATAAATGCAAGTGATATGAATGAAATTTTACCACTAGCATGAAGTACAATATGTCACGAGAAAACAATGTCAGAATCACCGGGATCCATGGAAGTGTTCCAGAGTTATTACCCCATAAAGGGACAGTGGTCAGAATTGTAAAAATTGGCCCGGGAATTAACATGCAAACCACTCTTGGGAGTAAAGGGGTTAATTAGGTCAGTTGAACTTTGGCTTAGTTTATAGTCACATGGCCTTTGTGACCTTATGTATTTATGGACCTCCCTTATGTTCTCACCATTCCAATTCAAATTGGATATATTCTTCATTAGGTGGCTTATTTTATTTTAATACTGTAACTGCTGGACTACATCAGGTTTTTATAGGGCAATTTTTTGAATACATCTTTCATATTTATTACATGGCCTTATCATAGGACCTTATTGGTCTGCACTCCATTGGACAAAGGAAATGCTGCTATTTTTGTCATTCATGACTTCAGGTGACTATTTATACTCTTCTACACTTGATATAAGTGATGTATTTTATGTACCTGGAGTTCTCTTGGCTCACATTTATAGTTAATGTGAACCTTCTCTTTAATGATATATTTACAAATAAATTATTAAACAAGTTTTTTTCATATTATACAGTTAGGTTCATATATATTTGGACAGAGACAACATTTTTCTAATTTTGGTTCTAGACATTACCACAATGAATTTTAAACAAAACAATTCAGATGCAGTTGAAGTTCAGACTTTCAGCTTTCATTTGAGGGTATCCACATTAAAATTGGATGACGGGTTTAGGAGTTTCAGCTCCTTAACATGTGCCACCCTGTTTTTAAAATGAAAGCTGAAAGTCTTAACTTCAACTGCATCTGAATTGTTTTGTTTAAAATTCATTGTGGTAATGTCTAGAACCAAAATTAGAAAAATGTCTCTGTCCAAATATATATGGACCTAACTGTATATACGATGTGTGTATTTCTTTTTTCTCCCCCTATGTGGTCTGGGTTTGCATGTTCCTTGTGTTTTTGTATGTATGGTTTTTTGATTGTGTTTGTCCTTGCATTGTTTTTATGTGTATATTTGTCTGGTCTTTTTTCTAGTCCCCTGGGATACGCATGCATTCTAATATTATTCTATATGGCTCTTCTTATCTTGCCGACTTGTTTCTATAAAACGCATGCGTGTTATGAGAATATCTCTCTCTTTTTTGCCTTTTGCCCTCTCGCGTTCCAGGGTACGCGACATGCGTTCCACTGGACGCATGCGCTCTTCACAGGGTGTTGCAGATACGTCTGCTCACCTCATTATCGCTCTGCCTCTACTTCCGCCCTTTCTGCCGCCTGCCCGGCCCACTTCTGCCCCTACCGTGGCTCTGATCGCCCACACCGGTGTGTCATGCACCCAATCCTCTCAGGTATTTAAGAGCCAGCTGGCCACATTACTGGTACTTCCCCTGATGAAGCCGTACCTGTTACGGCGATACGCATGGGGCCACCTTTTTGGACTCCCACTCTGGGTCTTGCCTGCCACAGCTCCTGCACGGATGGTCTCCGCTTGGTAAACCCTGCTCTTTTGCACTGACATTATGCTTTGCACATTTGGGGTCGTTTTTTGAGAGCTGCACTCAACCCATTCACCTTTGGATTGGGGTTAGCTCTCTTATACTTTCCGTTTACTTGGTCTGACCGTCATTATATATTTTTTTGGCCTTAATACTTACAGTATATATATATATATATATATATTTTTAACTCCAATGGTGCTTTTTCATCCCTGAGCAGCCCTCAAGTTGTAGGCATATAGGACATAACACACAGTTTTGTTCGGTATCTCTTTTGTATAGTGTCAGTTAAATATAATTATAGTGGTCTGATTGGCGTCCTCTATTTTGTTACATAATCAAAAAGTCAGCACTTTTTTGTTGTTATTACTTTGGTGGGTTTACCATACATATTGTATATTGTACTGAGTTTACCGCATGATATTTTACATTGTACACATTGTATATATCTCGTCTTCCCGTGCCTTGGCAGGTAACTGGTTTTGGGCCCTTCCTTTTAATTATGTTTTATCATGCACTTGTTTGTTTTGTGTGCCAATAAAGCTTGTTCACATTATTCTGTACATATTATGGTGTAGTGTGCAATTCTACGGTAGTGCTTTTTTCTTTTTCATCTTCCACTTTAATGTCACACAATAATTTATTAGTACATTGCCCAATTTTCCCAACACTTTAACATAATTTTAACAGTGTCATGTGGCCTAGTAAGGTGTCATTTAAACATAAGATATATTACACAGAATGGGCAAAACCTACACATATTATTTTAGGGTCTAATGGGAACATGTTATTTTGCACATTAATAGGATTTTTAATTAAGGATAGAACTTACAAATTTGTTGCTGGCTCTCACGTAGACAGTCCTCAAAATCATTAAACATTTGGACACATCCTCCTTCTCCATGCCGCCTCTTTTCTGGCCCGGTCGGAATAATGTTCATCCCTCTGGTCCCACAGGTCTGGCCTCTCTTGAACCAGAACAATAAGCATTTCTACATTTATGTAGGTAGACATGATGGTGGACTCCGTGGAGGCGTTCTTCCGGGATGTTTGGAGCACTTTCTAAGCTAATTAGCATGTCACAGCTTCCTGATAATGGATTGGCCCATTTCCTGTCACCTGGAGAAGTCTTGCGTATTTCTCGCAAGTCACACTTTTGGTCCGTGTGTAATCCGTAGTTCTGTCGCACCCATAGACTTGCATTGGCGCATTTTTGGAGGAATATGCTGACAATCGCAGCATGCTGCAATTTTCTCAGCCCATAAAATACGGCCGAGAAAAAAATCGGCTGATGGGAGTTGCCCCATAGATTAACATTGGTCCGAGTGCAATGCGTTGTTTTTGTGCCTCACATGCGTCTGTATTTCTCGCTAGTCTGACTCCAGCCTTAAAGTAAAATACAGGAACATGATTGTGAAATGTGGACCCAAGGTAGAGGCTGACATAGTGATGGAATATTAATGTAATATAATAATAAATGAATTAATAAATATATAGAGAATCTCTTAAATGTCAGGATTCAAAGTGGGAATACATATTGCACAAGTGTGAACAAATAAATGACACTGAATACCATAAATAAATAGCTAGGAAATATAAATTGACCAGTGCTGCATAGTATTGCAAAGGTAAACAGCTAAGAGATGTAATAAAATCCAGACATAAGTGCAAAATGAAGATTTCATATGGTACTGTGTGCTGCTTACCACACTATCCGCCATGCCCAATGTGCATTTCGCCGCAGCTTTTGCCAGGGACTGATGGAATGAGAATGAATGAGGTATATAAAGCATCCATAGCCAATAGGAGCAGTAATCAGAAAGATGTTTGCCAGCTGGATATGTGACTCAATGTTGCTATGCATAGCATGCCGCACCACACCTCCGGTATAATGTGATGCGCATCCGCGGAGCACGGCACAGAAGCCGGGAGTGAGGTGTGGTTGTGTTCCATAGTGGAACGTAAATGTAACAGAAGCCGAAAGTGAGGTGGGGAACGCAGGACAGAAAGAAGTTGAAGCATGGGGGCGTGACCATGTTAGAGCATTCCTACGTGGAACGCATGTATGTGACAGGTATGTGAAGGAAATGTTATTAATTAACCATTTTGTGTGACACCACTCTCTGATTTAAGGGTAAAAAATTTAAAGTTTGAAAATTGCAAATTTTTAAAAAATTGCCAAATTTCCATTTTATTCATAAGTAAACGCAAGCTATATCAAATAAATTTTTACCACTAACATGAACTACAATATGTTACAAAAAAACAGTCTTAGAATCAGTGGAATATGTTAAAGCGTTCCAAAGCTTTAACTTCATAAAGTGACAGTGTTTCCACACATACGTATCCTCATAGAAATAAGAGAGGAAAAAGATGTACTATTGCAAAATGTGCAACTTTTATTAATAAACTGTTAAATTAGGTAAAAATTCAAGCTAAGGAAATAAAAATGGAAACACTGACCCCAAAATATAAAAGCACTATATTCAATACAGGTATGTTGTGCCTACTATTGAGTAAAAATGCTTTACAATTGATGTTATAGATTAATGCAGAAAAAAATATATAAATATGGGTCTCACAAAAGGCTCTTATATATCCTGATGAAAGTGCTAGTGCATAGTATAAAGGCTGATGACCTGTATGTATATGAAAATATATTACATTGCATATCACTATTTAATACATATGAAACAGAATCCTGGATCAATAAAAAGAGGATGTGTCTATATGTGATTGACTATATGATTTTATCAGTGATTTAATCAAATGCATAAACTCATGAATCACTGGAAATAAATAGGGGCCTCTACTGAAGAAGCTCATGGCAAAATGGCGTCCTCGGGGTCAGGAAACATGACACACCTGAGAAAAAGCACCTTGAACTGCATACAGTGCATTGCGAAAGTATTCGGCCCCCTGGAACTTTTCAACCTTTTCCGACATGCTTCAATCAACAACAAGTAGAAAACAATTGTGAAGTTGAATGAAATGTATTGGTTATTTTAAATTTTTTTGGAAATTCAAAAACTGAAAAGTTGGGGCGTGCAATATTATTAAGCCCCTTTACTTTCAGTGCAACAAACTCACTCCAGAAGTTCATTGTGGATCTCTGAATGATCCAATGTTGTCCTAAATGACTAATGTTGATAAAAATAATCCACCTGTGTGTAATCAAGTCTCCGTATAAATGCACCTGCTCTGTGATAGTCTCAGGGTTCTGTTTGAAGCACAGAGAGCATCATGAAGACCCAGGAACACAACAGGCAGGTCCGTGATACTGTTGTGGAGAAGTTTAAAGCCGGATTTGGTTACAAAATGATTTCCAAAACTTTAAACATCCCAAGGAGCACTGTGCAAGCGATCATATTGAAATGGAAGAAGTATCATACCACTGCAAATCCACCAAGACCCAGCCGTCCCTCTAAACTTTCATCTCAACCAAGGAGAAGACTGATCAGAGATCCAGCCAAGAGGCCCATGATCACTCTGGATGGACTGCAGAGATCTACAGCTGAGGTGGGACAGTCTGTCCATAGGACAACAATCAGTCGTACACTGTACAAATCTGGCCTTTATGGAAGAGTGGCAAGAAGAAAGCTATTTCTCAAAGATACCCATAAAATGTGTCACTTAAAGTTTGCAACAAGCCACCTGGGAGACACACCAAACATGTGGAAGAAGGTGCTCTGGTCAGATGAAACCAAAATCAAACTTTTTGGCAACAATGCCAAACAATATGTTTGGCGTAAAGGCAGCACAGCTCATCACCCTGAACACACCATCCCCACTGTCAAACATGGTGGTGGCAGCATCATGGTTTGGGGCTGCTTTTCTTCAGCAGGGACAGGGAAGATGGTTAATATTGATGGGAAAATGGATGGAGCCAAATACAGGACCATTCTTGAAGAAAACCTGTTGGAGTCTGCAAGAGGCCTGAGACTAGGACGGAGATTTGTCTTCCAACAAGACAATGATCCCAAACGTAAAGCAAAATCTACAATGGAATGGTTCACAAATAAACATATCCAGGTGTTAGAATGGCCAAGTCAAAGTCCAGACCTGAATCCAATCGAGAATCTATGGAAAGAGCTGAAAACTGCTGTTCACAAACGATCTCCATCAAACCTCACTGAGCTCGAGCTGTTTGCCAAGGAAGAATGGGCAAGAATTTCAGTCTCTTGTTGTACACAACTTATAGAGACATACCCCAAGCGACTTGCAGCTGTAATCACAGCAAAAGGTGGCGCAGAAAAGTATTAAGTTAAAGGGGCTGAATAATATTAAATGCCCCACTTTTCAGTTTTTGAATTTCCACAAAAATTTAAAATAACCAATACATTTCGTTTAACTTCACAATTGTGTTCCGCTTGTTGTTGATTCTTCACCAAAAATTTACATTTGGTATCTTTATGTCACGGAGCAGTAGGGAAAAAGCAGGAACCTGGGCCCCTGAACTGCCCCTCAGGCTAAGGAGGTGCCCTGACTTTCCTTAACTTGGGGGTACACTTGATGGTAGTGAGGCCCAAGTCCCTGACCTGTCCCTATCTCCTGTTTAGCCCTGAGCTAAACCCCGCAACCCCCTCCCCTCGAGGTAAGACAGGGAAAAAAGTGTACTGCACCAATAACACGAAAGGAAAGATAAAGCAGACACCACGAGGTTAAAGCAACTAAAAACCAAAACTTAGCTTTATCTACTGCCAATGCTCCAAGAGTAAGGCACCCGATCATCATCCAGCAGCATCACCACTGCTCCAGATAAGCTGAACACCCTCTGCACCAGGTAGGTCCAGTGTTGTGAGTTCATTTTTCCCTTCACCATTGAGGTCTGATGAACTCCCTCCTCTAGTGAAGGAAGGTAGTGAGACTGATTACCAAACACCTGGGCAGCTAGATGATAACTGGGTGGCTGGAATTGAGGACTGGATATAAGGCTGCCAACGCCCTTCTTCTTGGCTGGTGATTTTCCTGCTGGATTCTTGGAGACCAGTCTGATTCCTGCATCTCAAAGCTAAGTTTTTCTGCTCTGCTTTGTACTCTTCAGTTTTGTTTTTGTTTTGCCTTGTTTTTTAGGAGTTCTGCCATCCCCGGCCGGGGGTGAGCTGTATTCCATTTTTGTCTCTGATCTGTTGATATTTTGCTCTGTCTTCAGAATATACCTGAGTGCTGATATAGTCTTTTGAAACCTAGCGACTTCAGGGCTTGTTTTTCCTATCAGTCGGTTGGCTCATTTTGATAGGGTTTTTGCGGATGGCAGACAGCAGCTTTCCTATCCTGTCCTATGCAGTTAGCTTGGGCCCCATCATTTGCTCAACCTATCTTTCTATCTGTGTTAGTGTTTTCATCTTGCTTCACCGTCATTATATGTTGGGGGCTGCCTATTGCTTTGGGGTCTGCTCTGGGGCAGTTTAGTTTTTCCCCTTTCTGTCTTTAGTCTATATAGTTCTCCGGCTGTGATCGAGGGGTCTAGGGCACCGTAGGAACCCCCCACGGCTACTGCTAGTTGTTGTGGATAGGTTCAGGGGTCTGCAATCCGATAGCTGCCAACCTCTCTGGTTTTTCTGGACTTAGCTGGTATTTTGTTTTTTCCTCCTTCGGTGACTCATCATAACAGAATCACTAGCCATACTGCAGATCCTAGGGTACTCAATAGCAGGAGAGAATTGTAAATAAAAAAAAAAAAAAAAGTGTCAGAATTTTTTTTTTTTGTGTGCATATTTTTTCCTCTATATCTCTGAGGCCGTAGGGGGAATTTTTCTCTCAATGGAGATGAAGCAATTGTCTGATCGTGTGGAGCAGCTCGCTGCTGGAGTGCGGGGAATTTCCGCCTATCTTGCTCATTCACATGCTGCTGAACCAAAGATTCCTTCTCCTGATGTATTTTTGGGGGATCGGTCTAAATTCTTGAATTTCAAGAATAATTGTAAATTATTTTTTGCCTTGAAGCCTAACTCGTCGGGGAACTCCGCGCAGCAGGTTAAAACTGTCATCTCTTTGCTGCGCGGCGATCCCCAGGATTGGGCGTTTTCTTTGAAACCTGATGATCCTATTCTGAATAATGTGAACGCATTTTTTCAAGCTTTGGGGTTGTTGTATGATGAACCTAATGCTATTGATCAGGCTGAAAAGACCCTGTTGGCATTAAGCCAGGGTCGGGATTCGGCAGAGTTGTACTGTCAAAAATTCCGAAAGTGGGCGGTCCTTACTTCCTGGAATGATGGTGCCTTGGCAGCCCTCTTTCGGAAGGGTTTGTCAGAAAGTGTAAAAGATACTATGGTGGGATTTCCTGTTCCCTCTGGTCTTGACGATTCTATGTCATTAGCCATTCAGGTGGATCGGCGTTTACGTGAACGCAAAACTACACGAGAGATGTTACCACCTGTTGAACAAATGTCTGAACCTATGCAATGTGATAGAGTTTTGTCTAGGGCGCAACGTCAGGAGTTCAGAAGGCGTAATAAGCTGTGTTTTTTTTGTGGAGATGCCTCGCATATTATTTCTGTCTGCCCTAAACGAGAGAAACGTTGTGCACACACGTTTTCTGTGGGTGGTGTTCAACCTAAGTTTCTTCTGGCAATTACTCTGATCTGCTCCCAGGCCACATTTTCCGCCAAGGCTTTTGTGGATTCAGGAGCAGCTCTGAACCTGATGGACTTGGATTTTGTTAAACGTTGTGGATTTCCTATGACACCTCTGCGGACGCCTATCCCTTTGAGGGGTATTGATGCTACTCCTTTGGCAAAGAATAAACCTCAGTTTTGGACCCAGGTGGTAATGCGGGTCGCCCCAGACCATCAAGAAAATTGCAGATTTTTGGTGTTGCATAACTTGCATGATACAATTGTTCTGGGGTTTCCCTGGTTGCAAATTCATAATCCAGTTCTGGATTGGAAATCTTTGTCTGTGGTGAGTTGGGGTTGTCGGTGTGCCCTTAGTGATGCTCCTGTTTTCTCCACCTCTCCCCAGTCACATGATGTTCCTGACTATTTGGCTGACTTTTATGATGTATTTAGTGAGAATGAGTCTGCGTCTTTGCCTCCTTATAGGAGTTATGACTGTGCTATTGAGCTGAACCCGGGGTGTAAAATCCCCAAGGGTCGGCTTTTCAATTTATCTGTACCCGAGCACGAGGCTATGCGATCCTATATTAAGGAGGCATTGGAGAAGGGTCATATTAGACCATCCTCTTCACCCTTAGGTGCTGGGTTTTTTTTCGTGGCTAAAAAGGATGGTTCATTAAGGCCTTGTATTGACTATCGTGCCCTCAACAAAATTACTGTTAAATATCAGTATCCGTTACCCCTGATTTCTGATCTATTCTCCAGAGTTAAAGGTGCTTGCTGGTTTACCAAGCTTGACCTCAGGGGGGCGTATAATCTTATTCGCATTAAGCATGGGGATGAATGGAAGATGGCGTTTAATACTCCGGAGGGACATTTTGAGTACCTGATGATGCCTTTTGGGCTCACTAATGCCCCTTCTGTCTTCCAGTGCTTCATGAACGATATATTCCGAGACTTTGTGGATAAATTTTTGATTATCTATCTGGATGATATTTTGATCTTCTCCAAGAATTGGGACTCTCATGTGGAACATGTTCGGACTGTGTTCCGGATTTTGAGGGAGAATTCCCTGTATGTCAATGGATCAAAATGCCTTTTTGGGGTACAGAGGATTTCATTTTTGGGATTTATTTTGTCTCCGTCAACTATTGAAATGGACCCGGCCAAGGTACAGGCCATTTATGATTGGGTTCAGCCCACTTCTTTGAAGGCCTCCAGAAGTTTTTGGGTTTTGCTAATTTTTATCGGAAATTTATAGCTAATTTTTCTGGTATTGCCAAGCCATTGACTGATTTGACGAGGAAGGGTGCTGATGTGCTGAATTGGTCTCCGGAGGCTGTTTCTTCCTTTCAGGAGCTGAAGCGAAGATTCACTTCTGCCCCGGTTTTGCGGCAACCTGATGTCTCACTCCCATTTCAGGTAGAGGTGGACGCTTCTGAGAATGGTGCAGGAGCGGTGTTGTCCCAAAAAGATCCTGTGACATCTAAAATGAATCCTTGTGCTTTCTTTTCCCGAAAGTTCTCCCCATCCGAACGTAACTATGATGTGGGGAATCGGGAACTGTTGGCCATGAAATGGGCATTTGAGGAATGGAGACATTGGTTGGAGGGAGCCAAACACCAAGTCGTGGTCCTTACTGACCACAAGAATTTGATTTACCTGGAGTCGGCCAAGCGCTTGAATCCTAGACAGGCTAGGTGGGCCTTGTTTTTCACACGTTTTGATTTTGTGGTCTCTTTTCTTCCGGGCACTAAGAATGTCAAGGCAGACGCCCTCTCTAGGAGTTTCTTTGCTGATTCTCCTGTTGTGACTAAGCCTGCTACCATCTTAGGCGAGGGGGTAGTTCTTTCTGCCATCTCGCCCGATTTGAGACGTGCTCTGGAAGAGTTTCAGGAGGACAAACCTGAGCGTTGTCCCAGTGGAAAGTTGTATGGTCCTGACCAGTGGAGGAAGAGAGTTATGTCTGATGTTCATTGCTCTGCATTGGCTGGTCATCCAGGTTTTTTTGGTACTAGAGATCTGGTGAGTCGATCTTTTTGGTGGCCCGCCTTGTCTCGTGATGTCAGGAATTTTGTGCAGTCCTGTGGGACTTGCTCCCGGTCTAAACCTTGTTCTCGCTCTAGTGGCTTGTTGATGCCTTTGCCGGTGCCCAGGAGGCCATGGACCCATAATTCAATGGATTTTATCTCTGATATGCCTGTCTCTCAGAGAATGACTGTTATTTGTGATAGATTCTCTAAGATGGTCCATCTTGTACCACTCCTTAAGTTGCCATCTTCCTCTGAGTTGGTGCCCTTGTTTTTGCAACAGGTGGTTCGCTTGCACGGGATTCCTGAGAACATTGTATCTGACAGAGGAGTTCAGTTTGTGTCTAGATTTTGGAGGACTTTCTGTTCCAAGCTGGGAATTCAGTTGTCCTTCTCCTCTGCGTTTCACCCTCAGACCAATGGGCAGACAGAGAGAACAAACCAGACTTTGGAGTCGTATTTGAGATGTTTTATTTCTGCCGATCAGGATGATTGGGTTTCATTTTTGCCCTTGGCCGAATTTGCTTTAAATAATAGAGCTAGTTCTGCCACTTTGATGTCACCTTTTTTTTGTAACTTTGGTTTTCACCCTCGATTTTCTTCAGGGCAGGTGGAGCCTTCTGTCTGCCCAGGTGTTGACACTGTGGTGGAGAGAATGCACCAGATCTGGGACCAAGCAGTGGATAAGTTGTCTCTCTCCCAGGAAAAGGCCCAGCGGTTTTCCAACCGGCGTAGGACCGTTGGTCCCCAGTTTAAGGTGGGTGATATGGTTTGGTTGTCATCAAAAAATATCGCTATGAAGGTGGCTTCTCCTAAGTTTAAGCCTAGATTTATTGGACCTTACAAGATTTTGGAGATTATTAATCCGGTCTCTTTTCGGTTGGCTCTTCCTGTCACATTTAAAATTCATAATGTGTTTCATAAGTCCTTGTTGAAGAGGTTTGTTGAACCAGTAGTTCCTGTGGTGGCACCTCCTGACCCTATATTGGTTGAAGGTAACATGGAATATGAGGTAGAGAAGATACTGGATTCCCGTCTGGCTAGACGGAGACTCCAGTATTTGGTTAAGTGGAAGGGTTATGGTCAGGAGGATAATTCCTGGGTCTCTGCCTCTGATATTCATGCCGAAAGATTGGGGCGTGCCTTTCATCGGGCTCACCCGGATCGCCCTGGTGGCATGGATGAGGGTTCGGTGACCCCTCCTCAAGGGGGAGGTACTGTTGTGAGTTCATTTTTCCGTTCACCATTGAGGTCTGATGAACTCCCTCCTCTAGTGAAGGAAGGTAGTGAGACTGATTACCAAACACCTGGGCAGCTAGATGATGACTGGGTGGCTGGAATTGAGGACTGGATATAAGGCTGCCGACGCCCTTCTTCCTGGCTGGTGATTTTCCTGCTGGATTCTTGGAGACCAGTCTGATTCCTGCATCTCAAAGCTAAGTTTTTCTGCTCTGCTTTGTACTCTTCAGTTTTGTTTTTGTTTTGCCTTGTTTTTTGGGAGTTCTGCCATCCCCGGCCGGGGGTGAGCTGTATTCCATTTCTGTCTCTGATCTGTTGATATTTTGCTCTGTCTTCAGAATATACCTGAGTGCTGATATAGTCTTTTGAAGCCTAGCAACTTCAGGGCTTGTTTTCCCTATCAGTCGGTTGGCTCATTTTGATAGGGTTTTTGCGGATGGCAGACAGCAGCTTTCCTATCCTGTCCTATGTAGTTAGCTTGGGCCCCATCATTTGCTCAACCTATCTTTCTATCTGTGTTAGTGTTTTCATCTTGCTTCACCGTCATTATATGTTGGGGGCTGCCTATTGCTTTGGGGTCTGCTCTGGGGCAGTTTAGTTTTTCCCCTTTCTGTCTTTAGGCTATATAGTTCTCCGGCTGTGATCGAGGGGTCTAGGGCACCGTAGGAACCCCCCACGGCTACTGCTAGTTGTTGTGGATAGGTTCAGGGGTCTGCAATCCGATAGCTGCCAACCTCTCTGGTTTTTCTGGACTTAGCTGGTATTTTGTTTTTTCCTCCTTCGGTGACTCATCATAACAGTCCAGTCTTCACCAAGGTTGGTAAGCAAATGACCAGTATTACCAACAGTAAATTGCAGCACCAGGTGGCCTTATAAAGGGAAGTGGGAGTGGTCTCCAGCAGACTAAATAAACATGCAGACAACATTCAGCTGAAGCACCACTGCTCCTGATAGCTCCTCTCTTCAGCAGCAACATGCAGTAACACCAGCGGCCACCGGTGGCAAAAACTGATATTAACCCCTGATGACCTGAAAGGAAAAAAATTATATAAGAGAATCCAGATTCTGACACAGATCCAAAAATGGACCGTGACATTTTATGTTTGAAGCATGATATGTGGGAAAAGGTTGAAAAGTTCCAGGGGGTCGAATACTTTAGCAAGGCACTGTAAGTACCTTATACAGAGGGTTTTGGGGGTACACCTCTCCCTCTGAATTAATTATTTGATTATTTATTTATCTATTTATTTCCAGTGATTCATGAGTTTAAACATTCAACCAATTCTTGGAAAATATTGAGAGTAGGGGGTCTCGACTGGATAGGCTAAAAATAGGGATTGTGTGTTACAAACAATTTATTAAGAGGATCTGTAGCAACTAATGATTCCAACTGCAGAAATATGAGATTGGATAAATTAATCAATTCCTGAAAATTAAAGTTCACAGCTGATGTATCATTTGCCTGCAGAACTATGTCTGTCTGTTCAATAGGGAAAGTGTCCTTCCTGAAGTGAAATTTTAAGGTCAAGTTTCTTGCCAACTAATTTATATCCAAAATGGTCTGAAAAATAGAGATTTTTTTTGTAGAAGAAAAATGTAGCCTTTTGGAAAATGTTATGCTGAGTGATGGTATACTGACCTACTGCTAGCCAGCAAGAGAGGTGTGTGGATCGCACCAAGAGGGCCGAGTATACTCTTCACCCACCTCCTTCTCCTGGCAAGGGAGGCTTTAGCAGAACACTTCACAGGCGGCGAGCGAGCAGCACGACGGCTGGTGACCTGACACACATATAGCAGACATGTCAAATACACCAGAACCAAAAACTGCAGTGCAACTGCAGGAACTAAGGTAAACAGTAATAAATCAAGCACAAACATCCAAGCATTAACCTCCTCAGAAGCACAGAAACACTGACCTTAACAACCCAACAAAATTGAAAATAATCAGCAACAAAAGGAAGAAACATCAGATTTAAATCTGCCTCCCAGCTGTCACCTGACCATGCCCAATCTCAACAGAAACACCAGAGGAGGGAAGAGAAGACTGGAGGAAATCTCACACCACCTGACTGCCCCAGCAGGTACGGCATCACGCACCCGCTGGCAGCAGTTAACAGCAGAGGACTCGGCGTCCCGGAGTCTCTGCGCAGCATAATCTCTGGGAGCAGAGGCGTCCCGCCTAATAGCGATGCTAGGAGTGCATTTCCTAGAATACGTTATCCAGATTGAGCCAGAACCCCTGCAAGCTTCTGCCCCTGGAGGTGACACCCCGCCCCTCATGGACAGTGAAGAGCGACAAGTGACCGGCTGGAGAGCCAGACCCCACCCAGGAGCATGAGAGGTCCATTCGGGTATGAAGTTACTATTCCTGACAGTATCCACCTCTTGAGGACAGACCTCCAGACTCTCAGAACACGGTTTGCCAGAAAACTTGCCATGGAATTTGGCAATCAACTCACAGGCATGAATGCGTCCATTGGGGACCCACGACTTCTCTTATGGTCCATACTCTTTCCAATTAATTAAATATTGAACGGAATTCCACACTTTTCTCGAATTAACTATCTGTTCGATCTCATACTCCTCCTGACTAACCAGCAGGAGAGGGCCCATTGGGAAAGAAGGGACCATCGGACTCTGAGATTTCTTTAAGCAGAACCCGAGGAAACACGTTGGGGACCCTAACGGCAGCAGGGAGCTTAACCCTAAAAGCAACCGGATTAACCACCTCCAGAATGGGAAAACGTCCAATAAACTGAGGACCTAGTTAAGAGCAGGATAACTTAAGTTTAAGGTTTTTAGTGGACACCAACGCCAGATCCCCAGCTGCCAACTGCTCTGCCTGAGACCGACATTTATCAGCTGCAATCTTCTGCTCGGCAGATACCTTTTGAAGCTGCCGGCGAATACCCTCCCAAAACGCCCTCAGCCTATAAGTTGTCTCAGAGACGCCAGGAATCTCTTCCCACTGTTATGAATGAGTCACCGTAGGAGGCAAAAACAGAAATACTAGCTAAGTCCAGAAAACCAGTGAAGGGGGAAAATGATCTCACATCAGTACCTCCCCCTTGAGGAGGGGTCACCGAACCCTCATCCACGCCACCAGGGCGATCAGGGTGAGCCCGATGAAAGGCACGCACCATTCTTTTGGCATGAATATCAGAGGCAGAGACCCAGGAATTATCCTCCTGACCATAACTCTTCCACTTAACCAAATACTGGAGTCTCCGTCTAGCCAGACGGGAATCCAGTATCTTCTCTACCTCATATTCCATGTTACCTTCAACCAATACAGCAATACAGGGTCCAGAGGTGCCACCCCAGGAACAACTGGTTCAACAAACCTCTTCAACAAGGACTTATGAAACACATTATGGATTTTAAATGTGACAGGAAGAGCCAAACGAAAAGATTAATAATCTCCAAAATCTTGTAAGGTCCAATAAATCTAGGCTTAAACTTAGGAGAAGCCACCTTCATAGCGATATTTTTTGATGATAACCAAACCATATCACCAACCTTAAACTGGGGACCAATGGTCCTATGTCGGTTGGAAAACCGCTGGGCCTTTTCCTGGGAGAGAGATAACTTATCCACCACTTGGTCCCAGATCTGGTGCATTCTCTCCACCACAGTGTCAACACCTGGGCAGGCAGAAGGCTCCACCTGCCCTGAAGAAAATCGAGGATGAAACCCAAAGTTACAAAAAAAAGGTGACATCAAAGTGGCAGAACTAGCTTTATTATTTAAGGCTAATTCGGCCAAGGGCAAAAATGAAACCCAATCATCCTGATCAGCGGAAATAAAACATCTCAAATACGACTCCAGGGTCTGGTTTGTTCTCTCCGTCTACCCATTGGTCTGAGGGTGAAAAGCAGAGGAGAAGGACAACTGAATTCCCAGCTTGGAACAGAAAGTCCTCCAAAATCTAGACACAAACTGAACTCCTCTGTCAATACAATGTTCTCAGGAATCCCGTGCAAGCGAACCACCTGTTGCAAAAACAGGGGCACCAACTCAGAGGAAGATGGCAACTTAGGGAGTGGTACAAGATGAATCATCTTAGAGAACCTATCACAAATTACCCAAATAGCAGTCATTCTCTGAGAGACAGGCATATCAGAGATGAAATCCATTGAAATATGGGTCCATGGCCTCCTGGGGACCGGCAAAGGCATCAACAACCCACTAGAGCGAGAAAAAGGTTTAGACCGGGAGCAAGTCCCACAGGACTGCACAAAATTCCTGACATCACGAGACAAGGCGGGCCGCCAAAAAGACCGACTCACCAGATCTCTAGTACCAAAAATACCTGGATGACCAGCCAATGCAGAGCAATGAACTTCAGACATCACTCTCTTCTTCCACTGGTCAGGAACATACAACTTTCCACTGGGAAAACGCTCATGTTTGTCCTCCTGGAACTCTTCCAGAGCACGTCTCAAATCGGGCGAGATGGCAGAAAGAACTACCCCTTCGCCTAAGATGGTAGCAGGCTTGGTCACCACAGGAGAATCAGCAAAGAAGCTCCTAGAGAGAGCGTCAGCCTTGACATTCTTAGTGCCCGGAAGAAAAGAGACCACAAAATCAAAACGTGTAAAAAACAAGGCCCACCTAGCCTGTCTAGGTTTCAAGCGTTTGGCCGACTCCAGGTAAATCAAATTCTTGTGGTCAGTGAAGACCACGACTTGATGTTTAGCTCCCTCCAACCAATGTCTCCACTCCTCAAATGCCCATTTCATGGCTAACAGTTCCCGATTCCCCACATCATAGTTACGTTCCGATGGAGAGAACTTTCGGGAAAAGAAAGCACAGGGATTCATTTTAGATGTTACAGGATCCTTTTGGGACAAAACAGCTCCTGCACCAATCTCAGAAGCGTCCACCTCTACCTGAAACAGGAGTGAGACATCAGGTTGCCGCAAAACCGGGGCAGAAGTGAATCTTCGCTTCAGCTGCCGAAAGGAAGGAACAGCCTCCGGAGACCAATTCAACACATCAGCACCCTTCTTAGTCAGATCATTCAATGACTTGGCAATACTAGAAAATTTTGCTATAAATTTCCGATAAAAATTAGCAAAACCCAAAAACTTCTGGAGGGCCTTCAAAGAAGTGGGCTGAACCCAATCATAAATGGCCTGTACCTTGGCTGGGTCCATTTCGATAGTTGACGGAGACAAAATAAATCCCAAAAATGAAATCCTCTGTACCCCAAAAAGGCATTTCGATCCTTTGACATACAGGGAATTCTCCCTCAAGATCCGGAACACAGTCCGAACATGTTCCACATGAGAATCCCAATCCTTGGAGAAGATCAAAATATCATCCAGATAGATAATCAAAAATGTATCCACAAAGTCTCGGAAAATGCCGTTCATGAAGCACTGGAAGACAGAAGGGGCATTAGTGAGCCCAAAAGGCATCACCAGGTACTCAAAATGTCCCTCCGACGTATTAAACGCCGTCTTCCATTCATCCCCATGCTTAATGCGGATAAGATTATACGCCCCCTGAGGTCAAGCTTGGTAAACCAGCAAGCACCTTTAACTCTGGAGAATAGATCCAAAATCAGGGGTAACGGATACTGATATTTAATAGTAATTTTGTTGAGGGCACGATAATCAATACAAGGCCTTAATGAACCATCCTTTTTGGCCACGAAAAAAAAACCGCCACCTGAGGGTGAAGAGGATGGTCTAATATGACCCTTCTCCAATGCCTCCTTAATATAGGATCGCATAGCCTCGTGCTCGGTACAGATAAATTGAAGAGCCGACCCTTGGGAAATTTACACCCCGGGCTCAGTTCAATTGCACAGTCATAACTCCTATGAGGAGGCAAAAACGCAGACTCATTCTCACTAAATACATCATAAAAGTCCGCCAAATAGTCAGGAACATCATGCGACTGAGGAGAGGTGGAAAAAACCGGAGCCTCACTATGGGCACACCGACAACCCCAACTCACCACAGACACAGATTTCCAATCCAAAACTGGATTATGAATTTGCAACCAGGGAAACCCCAGAACAATGGTATCATGCAAATTATGCAACACCAAAAATCTACAATTTTCTTGATGGTCTGGGGCGACCCGCATTACCACCTGGGTCCAAAACTGAGGTTTATTCTTTGCCAAAGGAGTAGCATCAATCCCCCTCAACGGGATAGGCGTCCGCAGAGGTGTCATCGGGAATCCACAACGTTTAGCAAAATCCAAGTCCATTAAGTTCAGGGCTGCTCCCGAATCCACAAAAGCCTTGGCGGAAAATGTGGACAGGGAGCAGATCAGAGTAATTGCCAGAAGAAACTTAGGTTGAACACCACCCACAGAAAACGTGTGTGCAAAACGTTTCTCTCGTTTAGGGCAGACAGAAATAATATGCGAGGCATCTCCACAAAAAAAACACAGCTTATTATGCCTTCTGAACTCCTGACGTTGCTCCCTGGACAAAACTCTATCACATTGCATAGGTTCAGACACTTATTCAACAGGTGGCAACACCTCTCATGCAGTCCTGCGTTCACGTAAACGCCGATCAACCTGAATGGCTAATGACATAGAATCGTCAAGACCAGAGGGAACAGGAAATCCCACCATAGTATCCTTTTATGGCTTCTGACAAACCCTTCCGAAAGAGAGCTGCCAAGGCATTATCATTCCAGGTAGTAAGGACCGCCCACTTTCGGAATTTTTGACAGTACATTTCTGCAGAATCTCGACCCTGGCTCAATGCCAACAGGGTCTTTTCAGCCTGATCAATAGCATTAGGTTCGTCATACAACAACCCCAAGGCTTGAAAAAATGCGTTCACATTAGTCAGAATAGGATCATCTGGTTTCAAAGAAAACGCCCAACCCTGGGGATCGCCACCCAGCAAAGAGATGACAATTTTAACCTGCTGCACGGAGCTCCCTGACGAGTTAGGCTTCAAGGCAAAAAATAATCTACAATTATTTTTGAAAAAACACATCAGGCGTAAGGATCTTTGGTTCAGCAGCCTGTGAATGAGCAAGGTAGGCAGAAATTCCCCGCACTTCCGCAGCGAGCTGCTCCACACGATCAGACAATTGCTTTATCTCCATTGAGAGAAAAAAAAATTCCCCCTACGGCCTCAGAGATATAGAGGAAAGAATATACACACTTTTTTTTTTTTTTTTACAATTCTTTCCTGCTATTGAGTACCCTAGGATCTGCGCTATGGCTGGTGATTCTGTTATTAATGAGTCACCGTAGGAGGCAAAAACAGAAATACTAGCTAAGTCCAGAAAACCAGAGAAGTTGGCAGCTATCGGATTGCAGACCCCTGAACCTATCAACAACAACTAGCAGTAGCCGTGGGGGGTTCCTACGGAGCCCTAGACCCCTCGATCACAACCGGAGAACTAAATAGCCTAAAGACAGAAAGGGAAATCTAGACTGCCCCAGAGCAGACTCCAAAGCAATAGGCAGCCCCCAACATATAATGACGGTGAAGCAAGATGAAAAAACACTCACACAGATAGAAAGATAGGCTGAGCAAATGATGGGGCCCAAGCTAACTAAATAGGAAAGGACAGAAAAGCTGCTGTCTGCAATCCGCCAAAACCCTATCAAAACAAGAGCCAACAGACTGATAGGGAAAAAAGCCCTGAAGACGCTAGGCTTCAAAAAGACTATATCAGTACTCAGGTATTTTCTGAAGACAGAGCAAAAAGGAATTCAGCTCACCCCAGCAGGGAATGGCAGAAATCCAGAAAAACAAGGCAAAACAAAACCAAAACACAAATGCAAAAAGCAGAGCAGAAAACTTAGCTTTTGAGGAGCCGGAATCAGACTGGTCTCCTAGAATCCCTCAGAGAGGTCACCAGCAAGGCAGAAGGGCGTCGGCTGCCTTATATCCAGTCAGCAATTCCAGTAACCCGGTCATCATCATCCTGCTCAGGTGCTTGGTAATCAGCCTCACTACCTTCCTTCACCAGAAGAGGGAGTTCATCAGACCTCAATGGTGAAGGAGAAAATGAACTCACAACATCCCACCCCCTGAGGAAAGCAGGATACCTCGGATGGAAACCAAGATTACAAAAGAAAGGAGACATACCCAATGACTCATGATGTCGATTATTAATGGCAATCTCCACCAAAGATAAATAGGCCCTCCATTCAATCTGGTTATAAGAACAAAAGCAACTAAGGTATGTTTCCAATGACTGGTTTAAACCTTTCTGAAAGACCTTTAGCTTGGGGGTGGTATGCAGAGGAAAATAACAGTTCTGTTCCAATTCTACCACAGAAAGCCTTCCAGAACCTAGAGATAAACTGTGAACCCTGATCAGACACTATATTAACCGGGACACCATGCAACCTATCCACATTATCAATAAACATGTTTGCCATCTCATGAGAGGAAGGCAAATGTAGCAGAGGGATGACATGGTACTGGTGGGAGAAATGGTCAACGATGACCGAGATAACAGTCATTCCATCGAAGGCAGGTAGATCCGTTCTAAAATCCATTGAGATGTGCGACCAGAGCCAGTCCGGAATGGGAAGTGATAGGAGTTTACCAGCCTGTGCGGACCGCTGTAATCTTGGCACACATCTCACACAACTGAACAAATGCTTCCACATCCTGGCCCAAGGAGGGCCACCCATACCCTCATTTCACCAAAAGCATGGTTCCCTTGACCTCTGGGTGGCCATCCAGGAGAGAATCATGACAGTCCTGTATAATATGGAGCCTAAGATTACCAGGCACAAACAACATATCCCGTGGGGTATCAGTAGAGGCCAAATGCTGTGACTTAACAATCTCTCATTCCCCATTGGTAGTGGAGACCACCATACCAGGAAAAAACATAGGGTTGGGGGGAACGTCCTCCTGCTGAACAGGGTATGAACTCTGGGAGAGCATCCGCACGGGTGTTTTTAGACCCAGGAATGTGGTTAATAGAAAAATGAAGTCATGAAAAAACACAAGGCCCATCTGACCTGTCTGGGATTTAGACTGAGTTCACACATAGCGTTTTTTTCGCGTTTTCGCGGCGGTTTTAAACACGCGATTTTGTCGCGAAAAATAAGCATCCCATGCATTCCTATGGGATTCCGCAATGCTGTGATTTTTTCTGCGGCGGATTCACTTCGCGGTAAAAAACGCAGCATGCTCATTAATTTAGCGGAATTGCGGCGATGCCGCACCCATAGAAATGCATTGTTCTGCTTACTTTCTGCATGTGGCTGTGCACACAATGCGAAAAGTAAGCAGAACATTTGCGGATGGTACCCACGGTCCGGAGGAGAGGAGACTGTCCTCCGGGCTCTGGGCACCATATCCCTGTAAAAAATAGAATTTTAAATAAAAAATATTGTTATTCTTAGGCCTCTTTCACACTTCCGTTTTTTACAATCAGTCACAATCCGCCAGGTTTTGAAAAAAAACGGATCCTCAATTTTTTTTTGAGGATCCGTTTTTTTCCCATTGACTTGCATTAATGGCGGATTGTGATGGATTGCTGTCCGTTGCATCCGTTTTTTGGGAGGATCCGCCAAAAGTTGCTGTCCGTCTCCATCCTCAAAGATTTCAAAACGGAGCTTGTAACGTTTTTTTCTCTGGCGGATCCTGCAGACACTGATTTAACCCGAATTTCTTTCTGGGTGCCGGACAAAACAAGAAAAAAATTCTCTCTCTCTCTCTCTCTCTCTCTCTCTCTCGCCAGCGATTCCTTTAAATTTCTTCATTTTCAGGATCCGTCTGAAAAAAGATCCTGTGCCATCCGTTCACATCAGTTGAGAACGGATCCGTTTGTCCGCCTTTTTGGCGGATTGTAACTGATGCAACAAACTGAAGTGTGAAAGAGGCCTTACCTTCCGGCATCCCGCGCAGCCTTCCCGCTGTTACCATGCTCCCGGTCCCAGTAATCCTTTGCGAGAATGACCGCGATGGCGTCCGTTCTCGCGGGATCGCGACGTCTCGCGGTCATTCGCGATGACGTCGGAGCGCGATGTCATCGCGAATGACTGCGAGACATCGCGATCCCGCGAGAACAGACGCCATCGTGGTCATTCTCGCAAAGGATTACTGGGACCGGGAGCGTGGAGAGAGGCAGAAAGGCTGCACGGGACGCCGGAAGGTAAGAATAACAATATTTTTTATTTTTTTTATTATTTTTTACATCCTATCTTTTACTACTGATGCTGCATAGGCAGCATCAGTAGTAAAAAGTTGGTCACACTTGTCAAACACTATGTTTGACGAGTGTGACCAACCTGTCAATCAGTTCTCCAAGCGATGCTCCAGATCGCTTTGAAAACGCTAGCATTCTGCAAGCTAATTACGCTTGCAAAATGCTAGTTTTTCCGTGGGAAAATCGCAGAAATTTAAATGCGATTTTCCCGCAGAATGGAATCCGGAATTCTTGCTGTAATTTCCGCGAGAGTTCCGCTACGTGTGAATGTAGCCTAAGGCTGGTTTCACATTTGCGTTTTTTAGCGCTGGAAAAAAACGCATATGTGCGCATGCGTTTTTTCCCCTATATTTAACATGGGTGCGCATACCTGCGCGCTTGTAAGCGCATGTATGCGATTTTCATGCGCTGCGTTTTTTTGGGGTGTGCGTTTGGATTTTCCAGACGCAGCATGTTGCATTTTTTGGCCCTGCAAAAAAGCGCATGCGCACATATGCGCACGTTTTGCGCTAAAAATGGCCATTATAGCCTATGGATGCGCATATGTGCGCACTGGCATGCTCATGTATGCGTTTTTTTGCATATGCGTTTTTTTTTTAACCATGGAATTTAGGGGTTTGGGTTAGAGTTAGGGTTAGTTAAGGGGGTTTAGGGTTAGGGTTAGGGTCAGGGTTAGGGTTGGGGTTTGGGTCAGGGTTAGGGTTAAGTATGGTTTGGTTAAGGGTTAGGGTCAGGGTTAGGGTCAGGATTAGGGTTAAGTATGGTTTGGTTAAGGGTTAGGGTCAGGGTTAGGGTTATGGTTAGGGTTAGGGTCAGGGTTAGGGTTAGGGTTAGGGTTAGGGTTAGGGTCAGGGTTAGGGTTAGGGTTAGGGTCAGGGTTAGGGTTAGGGTCAGGGTTAGGGTTAAGTATGGTTTTGTTAAGGGTTAGGGTCAGGGTTAGGGTCAGGATTAGGGTTAAGTATGGTTTGGTTAAGGGTTAGGGTCAGGGTTAGGGTTAGGGTCAGGGTTAGGGTTAGGGTTATGGTCAGGGTTAGGGTTAGGGTCAGGGTTAGGGTTAAGTATGGTTTTGTTAAGGGTTAGGGTCAGGCTTAGGGTTAGGGTCAGGGTTAGGGTTAGGGTTAGGGTTAGGGTCAGGGTTAGGGTTAGGGTTAGGGTTAGGGTCAGGGTTAGGGTTAGGGTCAGGGTTAGGGTTAGGGTTAGGGTTAGTTAGGGTTTAGGGTTTGGGTTAGGGTTAAGTATGATTTGGTTAAGGGTTAGGGTCAGGGTTAGGGTTAGGGTTAGGGTCAGGGTTAGGGTTAGGGTCAGGGTTAGGGTTAGTAAAGTCATGGTTTGGGTTAGTGTGAGGGGCCACCTAATGTTGGAAAAAAACGCAAACGCGGTAAAAACGCACTAAAAACGCATACAAACGCATAAAAACGCTGCGTTTTTTTCATGCATGCTCATAAAAATGCTTGAAAAAAACGCAGCAGTTGTATGCTTTTGTATGCGTTTTTTCAATGCGTTTTTTTGCGGGAAAAACGCGCTGCAAAAAAAAGCAAGTGTGAAACTAGCCTAAGCCTCTTGGCATTTTCCAAAAAGATTAAAGTTTTATGGTCAGTGAGTAATACGAACAGATGTCTAGCTCCCTCCAAGAAATGCCTCCACTCCTCAAAACCCCATTTAATGGCCAAAAACTTCCGGTTGCCCACATCATAATTTACTCACTGTGAAAGAATTTCTTAGAAAAAAAAGAAAAAAAGCACAAGGCCAAAAGTGAGTGACAGAAGCAGATCTCTGAGACAACACTCCTCTCACGGCGGGCTCAGATGCATCCACCTCCATCAAAAATGGTCTATCGAGATCTGGCTGAACCAGAATTTAGGAGCGGACACACATGACTGGCCGGCGCCTAGCCGTCAAAGTGGTCCGCCCACACACGGAGGAAGGCGGATAGGGAGGGAGCCCAAGAGAACAGCACAATGCGCAGGCGCGGTACAAGACCACTTGTACCGAATTTCGCACCAAAAATGAAAAGGTGCGTTGCACATACCAAATTGAAAAGTGAATCGAACTACATTGCCAAAAAAGGTGCCCTTGCTGGGAGAGAACCCCCAAAGAGACAAATAAAGGGGAGATGTCATAGATAATTACATGTATGTCCAGCAATTAAGTGCCATAAAGCCACCCTCCAAACACAAATAAATACACAATTTCTAACATTATATATCTAATCCATATTAGTATCATATTTGACTTCACACGTACCTAGCCGTGCAAGAGACCAATTTTGGACATGCATGCTTGGTGGTATGTTGACCATCAAAAGAAACCCAATAAATAATAACAAATGAAACATGACATGAATAAAGTCCCATAACAAATAGTCTCATAGACTGTAGTATGTGGAGGTCATCCTTAATATTGATCAGAGAACAAAATGGAAGATCACAGATGGTGAACATCCGGAAAGAGGTCCAGTATGGTCAAAAAAGAGCAGCAGATCCTGGAAGGGGCAAGTGGCTGAGATGAATATCAATATCTGTCTCATAGACAGTAGTATGTGGAGGTCATCCTTAATATTGATCAGAGAACAAAATGGAAGATCACAGATGGTGAACATCCGGAAAGAGGTCCAGTATGGTCAAAAAAGAGCAGCAGATCCTGGAAGGGCAAGTGGCTGAGATGAATATCAATATCTGTACATATAGAGACAACAAGAAAGGACACCAATATAATTAAAAAACATAAAAACAATTAAAATACACTAAAAAGTGTACCACATGAGGCAGCAGAGATGCAGGAACCCTACAAATGAGGGTAAACAAAGGAAAGGGGAAATCTCCAAGGACCTGTATTAGAGAAAAGAGGCAAATCCGTGGAACTCAATGAGACCATGAGGGGTCATTGTCCCCAAAGCACTAATCCACTTGCATTCACATTGTGCAAGGAGGCGTTTAAGATTGCCTCCCCTAATGTAACCGTGGATATGTTGAATCCCTCAAACCTTGAAGTTCTTGGGGTTGGTCTGATGGACTAATTTATAATGGCGTGGAATTGTTTGTAAGTGCACCACCTCTGTGACATCTGCACCTGCCAAAATGTCCCGCATGTGTTCCCTAGTTTAGGTTTTAAGTTTACGAGAAGTGAGCCCAATATATCTTCGGACACCCACATGTAGAATAATACACCACCTGAGAGGTATTGCATGTGATGTATTCAGGGTCGGACTGGGGTGCCTAGGGCCCACCAGGGGAATTGACTCTAGGGGCCCACCCTATGGCTACCATAAACGGTTTTATTACGTGTTCATTTTTTGGCCTCTCCCACTAAAACGTGCGCCTTTTTGCAAGCTGTACAGTGTGCAAAAGAGAACGATCTCAGCCTCCTATATATCGTACAGACCGCACTCTCATCCTCCTATATATCGTACAGACCGCACTCTCAGCCTCCTATATATTGTGCAGATCACACTCAGCCTCCTATATATCGTACAGACCGCACTCTCAGCCTCCTATATATCGTACAGACTGGACTCTTGGCATCCTATAGCACATACAGACCGCACTCTTGGTCTCCTATAACAGATACTTTCTATAAGAGGCTTAGAGTGTGGTATGTACAGTATATAGGATGCCGATATTGCGGTATGTACGGCATATTGGCCTGGTATATGACATGCAGACTGTCGGCCTCCTATTAGGCCTCCTATCAGACATACAGACTGTCGGCCTCCTATTAGGCCCCCATAAGACATTCAGACTGTCGCTCTCTTAGATACTGTACAGACCGCAATCTCTGCCTATGGCATACAGGAGGATGATAGTGTGGTCTGTATGTTCGGTATACAGGCCTCATATGACATATTAGGCCATATAAGAGTGTGGTGTGTGTGTATCTTATATAGGGGCACTGGCAGAGATTGTGATCTGTGATGCTGCATCATGTCATGTGTATGAGCAGGGCTGGTTTTAGGCAAAGTGGGGCCCCAGGTCAAGTTTAAAATGTGGCCCCAAATGCTATCATATTGCACATCACAAAGAAGCATTTCAATTGTATTTACATGCGCTGAGTTCAGGCCGCTAAAAGAGTGTGATCGACAATATTGTCAATATCGTTCAACACTTGTTTCCCGGCCTCTTTCCACCGTCTGAAAAAGAATGATGGGAACAGAACAATCACTAATGGATCAATCTGTCCCCATACAGTATCATGTTATCAGCAGCACATCTACAGTTTACACCCCATAGTCCTCCATATAATATAATGTGCCCCATAGTCCTCCATATAGTATAATACACTCCTCATAGTGCTCCATATAGTATAATGCAAGGCCAGTCATCCATGTAGTACAATTCACTTCCCATAGTATAATGCACCCCATAGTTCTTCATATAGTATAATGTATTCCCCATAGTCCTCGATACAGTATAATGCAGCCACCCCACTTCCAGGGAGGATGGTGAGATACTATTGCACAGCATAGGCGACCACTGTGGCGTGGGACCCCAGAAACCTATTTTTCCTCTCATTGTGGCCCCATCAGGTAGCCGGCACTTCCAGGGAGGATGGTGAGACACTATTACACACTGCGTAGACGACCACCGTGGGGGCCCCAGTCTGGGGGCCCCCACGGTGGTCACCTATGCAGTGTGTAATAGTATATATAATCTCACTATCCTCCCTGGAAGTGCCGGCTACCTGATGGGGCCACAATGAGAGGAAAAATAGGTTTCTGGGGGCCCCAGAAACCTATTTTTCCTCTCAATGGAGCCCCATCAGGGAGGGTGCAGAGACAGCAGAGCAGCTCACCATGCCAGGCTAGCCAGTTCTACACAGGGCACGCCGCAGGGCAGGAGTCAGACAGAGGGAGCCTGGCGGAGAGCACACACAGCCAGGCCAGCACTGAAGGACAGCGGGAGTCGGGAGCCGGCAGAGCAGAGCTGCCTGACTCTGAGGATTGGAGTCAGGAGTCCGGATCACGGAGTCAGACTGACAGGAGGAGTACACTGGACACAGACCCACTCTACTACTCAACTCACTGGACCGGAGGGCTGTACACACAGAGAAAGGCCAGCAGAGTAGGAGCAGGAGCAGCAGGGAGAGCAGAGCTCGGCGGCATCCTCTTGTCTGTGCTTCACACGCTGATACGCTATTAGCCAGCCAGCTACAGAGCCGGAAAGCAGAGCGCGGGGCGTGTCACCTCCCATCAAGAACAGCGACGTCACGCGGCAAGGTCCTGGGTGAATCATCAGAGTCAGTGGAGCCAGAGCCAGCCAGGGGGTCGCCCGACGCTGCGTCAGAGCCTCAGAGGGGTACGCGCTATGGTATGTGCACGCTCGTCTAGGGCCGGCTCCAGGTTGTCATGGGCCCCGGGCAGAAGAATCTCAGTGGGCCCCTTTAACACACACCACAAATTATGATGCACAGATACGGATACAGATTTCACTTACTTCTTACATTACGTGAGTGATATCTATTGTAAATTCTACAATAGCTCAGACAATATAGTCCTCCATACAGTATAATGGACACCACATAGTGCTCCATACAGAATGAGCCCCATATATTGCTCCATACAGAATGAACCCCATATATTGCTCCACACAGTATCATGGACACCACATAGTGATCCATACAGATTAATGAGCCCCATATATTTCTCCATAGAAAATAATAGACCCCACCATGTAATGCTCCATACAGAAAAATGAGCCCCATACAGAATAATGGAGCCCATGTATTGCTCCATACAGTATAATGAACCCCATATATTGCTTCATAAAGAATAAAGGACCCCATATAATTTGTATAATGAGCTCCATAAGATGCTCCATATCTCCATAGCTCCAGAAATGTAATTTAGGGGTAACCTGAATTCTTTGGGATTAACCGTTTAATGTTACTGCAGTAACATCTTGATATGAACATGTCACCGGATACTGCCAGTGATTGGCTGCAGCAGTCAATGTCCATGTTGAGATGTTATCTGAGACTGGTGGGAAAAGCATGGTAGCCAAAGAGGTGGGAAGTTTTGAGAGTGTATTTACCTATGACAGAAAACCCTCTTTAAAGTGATTGGCAGAGAAAGAGATATTTTTTTTACACCCAAATATACATTGCTATAATTGAATCAATCTGAAATGAAAAATAACAGTCATGATCGGCACGCTCAACCCAAATATTGGTTGTCAAGGCCAAAAATTGGGGTGATTTTTAGGGGTTAAACCGGTGCCTCTCCTAGCTGTCTCCATGGCAGCCCCTTTACACCAGATCACCGTGCTGGGCACCCGGTCCAGCCCCCCATGGGTGACTGCACACGGTACCTGCACTGCACAGAATGGATCGGAGGTACAGTACTGCTGATTGATGGACTGTCACTGCACCATCCAGTGGCAGGAGGGGTGCACGTATCAGCACAGAAAACCCTCCACCCAACACTGCCCATGTCCCCACAGCAGCAATACAAAGCCACCGCCATCTCCCCAGCACTGCTGTCATGATCTCAGTGCGGGTTTGACTCGCACAAGTGGGGTTAATGTCTGGAACCAGTGCTGATGACTGACATTTCTGGGGTTAAAGGTTGTGATCCCGGTGCAGGCTTACCTGCACACCTGGGGCTATGATTGTGGCCTCTCCCTGGTTCTGGGGGAGGCTTCTTATAGCCTCAGGACGCTCCCATCCCTGTCAGTTATACTTTCGCCCT
Organism: Dendrobates tinctorius; assembly: GCF_039654945.1. Taxonomy (NCBI): domain Eukaryota; kingdom Metazoa; phylum Chordata; class Amphibia; order Anura; family Dendrobatidae; genus Dendrobates; species Dendrobates tinctorius. The sequence goes on from NW_027361734.1 coordinate 3,625,231, forward strand.
TGGCATTGTGTGGTGACCCCTGAGTGTGTTAGTGCTGTGTTCTGGTTACTTGATTCTCTGTGTATGACTCGGTCTGTTCCCTGGATATTGCTTTGGATTCTGCCTGGTACCTCCTATGTCTGTTTGGTTTTGATCTCTGCTTGGCCCTGATTATCCGCTCTGTCTCCTCCCTGGTACTGTACTGATATCTTGTGTATGACCTTTTGCTTTGTCTGACCTCCCGTCTGTTTATCCCTCCTGTACCTCGCTGGTCTGTACCGTGCATGACTTCTGCTTTGCCATAATCTGAGTTCTCTGGCTTCTCTGACACTATTAGCTTGAAGCACGCATTGTCACCGCTGCTGCCCTGCTCCCCAGGTAACTCTTAGCACTGCTTCTGTACTCAGGACACGTGCACTGGCTCTATGAGCAAGTGTAGTGCGGTGTCTCTGACAACTGCGAGCTCAGTGTGCAGAGCCGTGCGCCTGCCATTCCTGCCTCCCTTTCTCCCACTGCTGACCTGTCCCAGCCATGCCATCTCTCTCCCTCACAAGGGAATCTCTCATGCACTGGAAGGGCCCGATCATTCATTCAGCACAGTGATGTCGCACACTCCATGGCCACAGACTCAGACTGTACCTCATTCCACAACTACTCCCATCCTCCTCCTCCAGTCCTCCCTGCTCCTCTGTCTGTCTGCCCTCCATATGAGTAAGAAACACTTCCGGGTTGTGTCTCCTCGAATACTGTCCTGCCCGGAACAGAGATCCGGCAGCTCGAGCCCCATTGTGACTGGTTCTGCCCACTGTGTTTCACATTACCCAGACACTGCGTGAGTGGACCCCCCGTCTCACCTGGGCCCGCCCCCGGCACTTGCCCGGGTGCTGACGCCAGCCCTGCACGCATCCCTGCAAATCATGGGACGCGCTTTTAAAGGGCCCACGCATTTAAAGGGGCAGCATCTTTAAAGGGCCCCTGAGACCCTCGGGGCCCACCGGGCATTTACCCAGTACCCCGCCAGGCCAGACCGAGCCTGGATGTATTGCTTAATGTGGAAGGTTTTTGAGCCATCCGCTGAAGTGAAGGAGGAAGATCTCAAGATATTGGCACATGTCACATAATTGCCATACGGAAAACAGCCAACAGGTGGGCTGTGACTCCCAAAAGGGTTCTTGAAAGACAGGGTATAGTGACTATGGACTAGCATGTCACCCAAATTAGGGCTCCTGTGGTAGGTCATTAAAGGGTGGTCAGGGACACATCTAGATAAAGAAGGTTCAGTTTTTAGAATACCCCAATGTCTCTGTAGACATTGTCTCATGGTTGTCCTTTCACTATTAAAGGTAGAAATGAACCTAATCTCATCCTAAGACTTATTGTGCTTCTTAATAAGGCGTAAAAGGGCGGTCCTATTGCTTCGTCGTGCCCTGTCCAAACCCTTTTTACACTCCTGTTGCTATAGCCCCTACTGGTGAACCGATTCATCAGATCATGAGCCTGTTCCAAAAATCTATCCTCAGTGGAGCAAATTAATTTTAGACGTAAAAATTGTCAAGCCGGGATGGCCCTAATTGTTGCATATGGGTGGCAGGAATCCGCATGTAGTAAAGCATTTACTGAGGTGGGCTTCCTGAAAAGATCCATCTACAAATGCCTATGGACATATACCATAATCCTGATGTCCAGGAAGTCCACCTCAGAAATGCTAGATGAGTGAGTCAGTTTGATAATAAATCTGTTGTCACTGAGCTCACTCATAAACGTATGGAACTGACATTGTGACCCCTGCCAAATGATAAACACGTCATCTATATAACGTGTCCAGCACTGCACATGGGTCGAGGCCCCCACCCCATCCTCACAAAACACCTCCCTCTTCCACAGGCCAAGAACGAGTCCCACAAAAGATGGGGCACAGGCTGCACCCATTGCAGTGCCGCGCTGCTGTAAATAAAAATTGTCCCAGATAACAAAAAAAATTATGTGTTAGTACATATTCCAACAATTCCAGAATCAAATCGCATGTAGGGCCATCCCAGCTGCTTCCAGACAGAAAAAATCTGCACGCCTCCAGACTGTCCTGATGGCAGATGCAGTTATACAGAGATTCAATGTCTGCAGTCACCAGAATCATATTATCACCAAGTGTCATGCCGTCAACCCTAGCTAAACCATCCATGGTGTCACGAGCAAAGGATGGTAAAGCTTCTACCAAAGGTTTGATATAAAAATCTATGAATCTGCAGACAGGTTCACACAGACTATCAAGGCTGGACACAATTGGCCATCTTGGAGGCTCCCTGGGAATCCTATGAACCTTTGGTAGAAAGTATATGTTGGGGTCCTTAGGAGACTTGATCAAAGACACTCCAAAAATTTTTTGGGGGATAATACCCATCTCAAAAGCTCGAACCAGGATCGCCTCCATGTCAGATGAAAATAGTCTCAGGAGATTATAGTCCAATTTTTTATAAGTACATTTTTCCCGTAGTTGGCGGTAAACCTCCTTCTCATACATATCCTGCGGCCATACCACAATGTCCCCCCCCTAGTCCGCAGCTTTGATCACTATGTCCAGATAGGATTGTAATTCCTTTATTGCTATGTGTTGGTTGGCCGTGAGATTGTCATGTCTCCGTCTGGTGGATATTCGGTGGAAATCATCCGCACCTAAGGGGGGAACCTGGCCGACCGCAGACATGCAGATTGGGGGAACCTACCAGATGAAGTATATTGTTCTCCCAATAGCTCCTCCAAAGCAACAAAGCCTCCTCTTCCATTTGATTGTCAGGGGAAAAATCCCTTTTGCCACCAGCGCGTAACCTTCTGAGAACCAACTTTCTGGAAAACAGATGTAAATCCTTTGCAGCTGTGAAAAGATTAAAGGGATTAGTAGGTGAGAAAGTAAGTCACCTCAACACCTCTATTTGTGTGTGAGTTAACGCATGGCTGGACAGGTTAATCACCTCTAAGGCGCTGGCACCCTTTTTATTGTTGGACTCCTCCCTATGGTTGTCTGTGAATCTTTTTTGGCATCTTTTTTAGTATATCTATTGCGTTGTTCAAAATTGCTTGAAGTGAACCTGAAGGAGCTCTCACTGGATGTATGAGATATAATGGATGTGGATCTCCTGTCACCTGAAGACATGGGTCTAAGCAGAAAATATAACTTGCTATTCTCCTGAAAATTAAGAAATTGCTTGTGATCTCCTCCAAAAAAATCTGGCAATGGAACGGGGTCTTCCGGCCCAAACCACAGGGTCTGCTACCTAGGGGTATGGATGCTACACCACATGAGGGCACTTCAATACCTAACTGAGCTAGGGCTTGGGTATGATGCTCCCCAGTAGCAGCCAAATACTGAAATTCTGCGTCTGTTCCACCAGCTGACCGACTGGATCAATTCAATCTGGCCTGATTATTAAGTTATGCTGGGTGATGGTGTAATGTTCTACTGCTAGCCTGCAAGAGCGGTGTGTGGGTCACACTTTACGCCAGCTGTCGCACTGCCACGCACCCAGAGGGCCAGGTATACTCTTTTCCCGCCTCCCGGTCCTAGCTAGGGGAAACTTTAGCAGAACCATTCCCAGGTGGCGAGCAGCATGGCGGCTGGTGACCAGACACAAACAGCATACAGGGAAAACACAACAGAACCAAAAATTGCCGTGCAACTGCAGGAACTAAGGTAAACAATGATAAATCAAGCGCACGCACCAAAGCATGAATCTCCTCCAGAGAAACACTGGTCTTAACCACCCACCAGAACTGAAAATAATCAGCAACAAAAGATGGAAATGGCAGGTTTAAATCCCAGGACTTTAACCCCTATAAATACTAGCAATTACAGCATTTAGAAGGCATGCAGAGGGAGGAAGCCCCCTCGGTACTCTGATCGGCGCCCCTCGACCTCAGCATGGGGGCCATATGATTATCATGGTGACCCGATGTCTACATTCGGGTCACCAGGCTACGGCATGCTTCTGAGACCATGTGCAGAGTACTATCTAAAGGACTTGTGTCAGAGCAGGACTGACAGTTATAATCCATTGCAATACTCGTGTAATGCAGTGGATTATAACTGTGAAAGTGAAAATCCCAAAGTGGGACAGTAAAAAAGCTAAACATTTTTTAAAAAATACATAAAAAAATCTGAAAATAATTTTAAAAATTAAAAATATATTGTACTGATAAATTTCAATTTCTATGTAAAAAAAAGTAAGCAAAAAAGTAGAAATGTGTGGTATTGTCACGTCTGGAACCACCCGCCCCTTAAAACTGTCCCACTAGGTAATCCCAGACAAAAAAAAGACAGGGAAAAACCATGCTTTTTCATCATATCGCTGAACAAAAAGTGAAATAAAATGCGATCAACAAGACAAATGTGAATAAACATAGTATCTCTGAAAATGTCATCTTGTCCTGTAAAAAAACAAAGCCGCCAAACAGCTCCATCAGTGGAAAAATAAAAAAGTTATAGCTCTCAGAATACAACGATGCAAAGATAATTACTTTTTCTATAAAATAGTTTTTACTGTGTAAAAAAACAATATAATAAATAAATAAAGCTGCCTTATGAATTTTACCGCACGAGGAATGGCATTTTAAAAAAAACAAAAACGCCTGAACTGCTGGTTTTTGTTCATTCTGTCTCCCAAACATCAGAATAGAGAGTGATTAAAAAATGCTATGTGACCGAAAACTGAACCAACAAAAACTTAAAGTCGGCAAGCCCTCACATGACTCTGTTGGCCAAAATATGGACAAATTATAGTTATCTAAATATGGCGATGCAAAAACTAGTATTTGCAATAAAAAGCGTCTTTTAGTGTGTCACAGCAGCCAACATAAAAAAACTATATAATTGAACTGACCCGAAAGAATAAAGTCGTCTTATCATTTATACTGCACAAGAAACAGCATACAAAATAAAGATCATCAATTTTTCACCTGCTGTTGACTTATTCACTCTACCACCCAAAGATCGCAGTAACGCTTGGCTCACATTTATACTGCGCTCTACTCTGAGCGCTTACACCAAGGTTTCCATATAAATCTCTGAAATACATGATTCAGATGGAAACCCTTGATGGAAGATTTCTTATAATGAGGCAGATGGAGGCACTGTGGACGCCACATGACCTGTGATCCACCGGTGTTCGTTTTTTTAGGTGGGCATAAAATCTCAGTGCATCAAAGTTTTGTGCACTTCTGAAGAGAAGGATAACGCTGAACACAGGCCAGACGGAGTCCAGAGTAACTCTGCTTCCTCTTTATAGTAAATGGATCCCTCAGGGGTTTCATCTGATTCATGTCACTGAGAGATTTAGATGGAAACCCCAAAGTTAAGTGTTCAGCATAGATAAATGTGATCCCTAACGTTATGTAAAATATTCCAAATAAAATTAACTCAATCCACAAAAAAAAGCAAGTCCCCTCTCAGGTCCGTTATCTGTCAATGGAAATATAGGAGTCTTCCATGTTACAGGTAGCACAAAGGCTCTAGAAAAGCACTATTGCTCCTCACACCCCAAAAGAAAACCAACGAATTATGTGCTCCGAAATTCAAATGGCCTCCACCCTTCTGAACCTCATTGTGCCTAAACCACATTTAACATCCACATGTTTGGCATTTCTTTAGTAATGAGAGCCCGGCTAAATTACGGGTGCATGTCTCCAGAAGAACAAGCTGAGTACAACGTACTGGTCACTACAATAGCAGTTTGCAATTTACTCAGTAACAAGCACTTCTTCTTGTTTCTGGAAAACACCCATGTAGTTAAAATAGTCACTACACCTGTAGATACATTTCCAAAGGGGTATAATTTCCAAAATGGGGTCACTTGAGGGGTAAATCTTCTCTTCTAGCACTTAGGGGCTCTGTATTTGGAGTCGGCAAACTATTCTAGGAAAATCTGTTCTCAGGAGGCAAATAGCGCTGCGTGCCTCCTGAGTCTCATCACATGGCTAAGTAGAACTGTAAAGCCACATATGAGGTATTTCCACATTCAGCAAAAATTGTGGGACAAATTTTGTTGCTATTTCAACCTAATTTCCTCTTGTGAAAATGTAAAATCTGGAGCTAAAACACATTTTTTTTAAGTAAAAATGCAATAATTTTTTTTTCACTGCCCAATGGTATAAAATTCTGTGACACACCTGTGGTGTCAATATAATCATTACAACCCTAGATTAATTCATCAAGAGGTGTATTTTGTAAAATGGGGTCACTTTTGAGGAGTTCTGCTCTTCTGGCACACCAGGGGCTCTCCTAATGGGACATGGCACCCGAAAACCATAGCAGTAAAATCTGCACTATAATATGCCGCTCCTTCCATTCTGAGCTTTCTACTGTGCCTGAAAAGTATATCCCGTTTACATATACAGTATTAGTCCACTGAGGAGAAATTTTTACAATAAATTGAGGCCCATTTTTTTCATAATAGCTTTTAGTAAAATAAAAACTTGGGACTAAAACAATAGGGCAGCACGGTGTCTCAGTGGTTAGCACTGCAGCCTTGCAGCGCTGGAGTCCTGGGTTCGAATCCCACCTAGGACAACATCTGCAAGGAGTGTGTATGTTCTCCTCGTGTTTGTGTGGGTTTCCTCTGGGTACTCTGGTTTCCTCCCACATTCCAAAGACATACTAATAGGGAATTTAGATTGTGATGATAAAAACTGTAAAGTGCTGCAGAATATGTTAGCTCTATATAAAAATAAAGATTATTATTATTACCTTTTAGTGGTAAAAATGTAATTATACTTTCTTCACCACCCAAGAGTATAAAAATCTGTAAGTCAATATGATCACTGCATAGCTAGATGATTTCATTGGTGAGTGTAGTTTATAAAATGAGGTCATATATAGGGGGTTTCTGCTGTTCTGGCACCTCGGGGGCTCTGCCTATGTGACATGGCACCCTCAAACCATTCCAGCAAAATCTGAACTCCAATATGGCTCATCTTCCCTTCTGAGCTTTGCACTGTGCCTCCAAATTAGTTTTCTACCCCATGTAGGGTATCGTTGTACTCAGGAGAAATAGCAGGACAAATTTTGGGGTCCATTTTCTCCTGCTATCCTTGTGAGAATGAAAAAAAATTGAGGCTAAAATAACAGTTTTGTGTGAAAAAAATTGTGTGAATTTTTGTTTTTTCATTTTCACAGAGAAACCACAGGTCTAAATAAATTACTTGAGGGGTCTAGTATCCAAAATGGGGTCGCTTCAGGTATTCAGCTCTTTAAGAGCTAACTTCATCAGACAAAACACAGTAACAGTATGCTTTAGAGTTGGGTCTGCACTGTAACTTGGGATGTACTGGTCTGGCCTTACACATCACTTTGATTCCATCCTCAGGAATCACCATACAGCTCCCCTTAGTAGTTACAGTTGTCTCTGTTCGAATCATAAGAATTGTTTCCCACATCTAGTTATTACAGTATTCACAGCAGTCTACCGTACATCCCCAGTTGGACAAGAAATACACTTCTTACCTAGAAGCATCACTATTCACCTGGACACTGCATGGACAAAGCATGTGTAACTCATATAGATGCTGCATAAATTGTTAATTTGGATGGTCTATAATATTATTTGGCTTTAAAAGTTTCTGTATTGACAACCCAGTAAAGTAGAACATAGCACCACACAGTATGAGGCAAAGTACAGGGTGGGCCTTTTATATGGATACACCTGGGTGGGCCATTTATAAAGTTGGATCCAAAATGGCCGACTTCAAAATGGCCACTATGGTCACCAATCATCATGAAAAGTTTCCCCCCTCCCATATACTAATGTGCCACAAACAGGAGGTTGATATCACCAACCATTCCCATTTTATTTAGGTGTATCCATATAAATCACAAAACTCAAGATAAAAAGCGGACGGCACCACTGTTACCATATGACTTCAAATGATGTGCGGCATACAGAAGCCCAGCAGCTGGGAATCTCGGGTGCCAGACCTGGAAACAGTCAATCCTGGGAATCCATGCAAAGAGAAAAGGTCGCACTCATCGAGATGGAAGTTTCACTGATTTATTGACATATCATGAACATGTCAAGTCGGGGGAGTGACATAAGGAGTGCAAGAAAGGCTGACAACGGCCGTTTCGCGCTGCTCGAGCACTTCAACGGGTCAAACAGTGGGGGGTAATGCCGGGTTCATGTGGAAATCACATCACTCCGTACCTCCTCCCTCCACAGCTGCTGTCTAAGTGACATTAGTGAATTAAAAACATGCTGAGATGCATAACAACATACAAAAGCATAAATACAACTTGCTGCACAAGCAGAAAAATGGTTACATCGAGAGATAAATTACAATGCATATTCATATATCAAAGACTACTGTTATTTTCATATGTCGAAAACTACTATTTTTTTCTTTTTCTTATGGAAAACATCTACAATCATATGTATCCAGAGACCAAACTGTCACTATTATTGAACTATTAATATACTCACAGGAAGAGAGAAAAAAAAAAAAAATTTTTTCAAAAAAATTCTTATCCTAAAATGAAAAATGTGAATTGTGTGCAACTTAATAGCTGTTTTTTTTTAGGATTCTCATGAACTACTATATACCTGCATAGCTGTATCTTATTATGGATAAACACAAAAATGGACTATCAATGACAAATCTCAATCATAGTGGACAAAAACCGCTGCACCGAAAACGCACAATATACCGTATATACTCGAATATAAGCCGAGATTTTCAGCCCGTTTTTTTGGGCTGAAAGTCCCCCTCTCGGCTTATATTCGAGTCATATACACCGGGGGGTCAGAGGGGGAGGGGGGGGGCGGGGGTGTCAGGTCATACTTACCCGTCCTGACGCTGTCTCTTGAGCCCCCAGCTTCTCCCCGTGCTCTCTCTTCCTGCCTTCAGCGGTCACGTGGTGCCGCTCATTAAAACTCATGAATAGCGCATATTCGTGAGTTTTAATGAGCGGCACCACGTGACCGCTGAAGGCAGGAAGAGAGAGCACGGAGAAGCTGGGGGCTCAAGTCACAGCGTCAGGATGGGTAAGTATAGCGATACTCACCTGTCCTGTGTCCATGGCTGCTTGCTGCTGTCTGTCATCGGTCAGTGACTTCAGACAGCAGAGGGCGCGGTGACGTGGTTAGTGCGCGCCGCGCCCCCTGCAGTCTGAACGTCACTGACTGATGACGTTGCAGATAGCGGTGAGCAGCCATGGACGCAGGACAGGTGAGTATCTGACACCCAGCGACGGAGAGGTGAGTATGTAATTTTTTTTATTTTTACATGCAGCAGCAGCAGCACATGGGGGAATAATCTTTAGGAGCTTCTAATGGGGGCAGTATATGGGGGAATAATATGGAGCTTCTAATGGGGGCAGCAAATGGGGAGCAATATGGAGCTTCTTAGGGGGGCAGTATATGGGGGAACAATATGGAGCTTCTAATGGGGGCAGCATATGGGGGAACAATCTATGGAGCTTCTTATGGGGGCAGTATATGGGGGAATAATCTATGGAGCTTCTTATGGGGGCAGCATATGGGGGAATAATCTATGGAGCATTTCCCACCCTAGGCTTATACTCGAGTCAATAAGTTTTCCCAGTTTTTTGTGGCAAAATTAGGGGGGGTCAGCTTATACTCGGGTCGGCTTATACTCGAGTATATACGGTATATGTGCACGTATACTAACAAAAAACAAGTCACTAAATGATTCAAATGCTATGGGAAAGAAAACCCACCAAATTCAAAAAGATGTCTTTGCCTCAAATATGTGGAAGTTCATCAAAGCTGCAATGAAAGACTTCAGGAAAAAGTACCAACCAGAAAAGCCACATGTATACATATGTGACATAGTTCTCCTATCAACTTCAAGGGAAATGAGGGAAAATATAAACTCCTTCATAAAAAAACAGCCATGTCTATTCTATCATTAAAACCCAGCGGACCTGTCGCCTGTGTATTCATAATCCACCTGGATTCTCGTTTTAATAAGATTTTATTTAAATGCCCTCCCTGCTGCGGTAAAACCACCTTCTCGATTCCTGCAAAGGAGAGAACATTAGGGTCATTTCCATGTGCATCTTTTACATGGTTAATTAAACGTGGGACTCCTTTTCCCGTTCTAATGGACTTAAATATACGAATGTATAGCGGACGTATGGTTTTAACTATGTAGAAAAACCGACATGTGCAAAAACTCACATAGTCTACATGGTCTGTCTTGCATGTGATCAAATCTGTTACTGTATGTGTGACCGCACCCATGTGTAGTGTACGATCAGTATGATGAAATTTACAATAAGGACAATGACCACACCTATAATTCCCTTGTGGTGTTCCTTTACTCAGCCAAGTGTCACGCTTAGTGACGATCCGATCCTTAACCAGAATATCTCTAATTCTTGTACTCCGCTTACATGAGATAAGGGGCCCTCTAGATACTATGTCGCTTAAATCCCTATCTTGTTCCAAAATGTGCCAATTTTTTCTAATTGCTGCTCGTATCTGACGATCCATGGGACTATAACGAAAACAGAAGGTAAATCTCTTTTCATTTTCGACTCTTTTACTCTTTAGAGGCACAACTCCTCTAACTTTATTACTGTACTGAGATTTTACTTTTTCAAGTGTGGTATCTAATAGAACCTTAGGATATCCCCGTTGTCTGAACCTATTATATAACTCTCTAGATTGTGTTTCAAAGCCCTCCAAGGTATTATTTAGACGGTGAACTCTCAAAAATTGACCATATGGCAATGAATTAATGGTATGTGATGGATGGAAACTATCATAACGCAATATAGAATTAGTAGCCAAAGGTTTCCTGTAAACTGACGTGCAGATTTCATTATCCTTAACTTCCAACAAGACATCAAGAAATTCCAGCCGTGTCCCTCCAAAATTGTGTGTGAACAGCATGTTCATCTGGTTCACCTCATTCAGGTGACTGACAAACTTGTCCAAAGAATCTCTGGTGCCATCCCAGACAATGAACACGTCGTCCACATACCTGAGATAAAGTCTGATATGTTGAAAGAATTGTTTGGCATTGTAGACATACTTTTCTTCCAGGGCACCCAAAAAGAGATTGGCGAACGTACATGCTGCCGGGCTACCCATCGCGGTACCCACGTTTTGACGGTACCACGTACAATCAAAAGTTAATGCATTGTGAGTAAGTATGAAATTCAAAGCTTCACAAACAAAATCCACAAAGCCCTGCTCTTTGCCTGTGGAGTTCCACATGAACCCGGCACTTCCCCCCACTGTTTGACCTGTTGAAGCGCTCGAGCAGCGCGAAACGGCCGTTGTCAGCCTTTCTTGCACTCCTTATGTCACTCCCCCGACTTGACATGTTCATGACATGTCAATAAATCAGTGAAACTTCCATCTCGATGAGTGCGACCTTTTCTCTTTGCATCCATATTCATCCATATAAATGGCCCACCCTGTAGTACAAGCGTACAGATACTATTTGGAGAAAAAACTGCAACAGTAGGAATTATTCTTTCTCAAAGACGTGCGTGTAGATGTAGATATACAGTATGTGATATTTGTGTACTTCACACACCTTAGAAACTGATATTTTCCTCTTAATTTTTTTTACGAAGTGTAGGGTATGGGGAGGCAATCATTCAATTTTGGCTCCCCTACAGTTACTCCCATGTGTGGACTGACAATCTGTTCTTTCTTGTTTCCAGATGGAATGCTGCAAATAACTGTACAAAATAAACTGATACAAACAAGCAAATAGTAGAGATAAAAGACCTTAAATCTGCCAGGGATAAAAGGAAGCTGCTGAAATCTTGACTTGACTATGACCCCTGAGCTGTCTGCTCAATCAATCTACACAGTCTCCAAAGCTCCTACAGTCACTGAAGCCTTCAGTTCAGAAAATGGTAATTTTCACACATATTATTAATAATAATACTAATAATCTTTATTTATATAGTGCAAAGATATTCCACAGCACTTTACAATTCAGAGGGAACGTGTACAAATAAAATCAGACATTAAAGAATAACATCCCATTTGCCCGCAATCACAGGTTGTTACAGCAGACTTTGAATCTTCACATCTCAATTAAACAGCTTCTGTCACTTCATAGAGAAGATGTCATCTGTGGCATCTAGACTTTGGAGAATGCTATAGGGGTTGTCATGAAGACACTTGAAAAAACAACATTGGACATGTCTAAAGAAGAAGATATTTAAAGTTAGAAATATACTTTAGGTTGCTCTTAACAATGAGATAAAGTATAATTTCCGCTACAGTGGCATACATGGGCAGCATTTATTTTAGTGACTCTAGCAGCATAGTATAAGGGGTCTGGAGACCAATGAGCTGGCAGACTTTCTCCTGTCCTTCTAAATGTGTGGATTTCACTGTAAAGAGTGTACTTAGTAAATGTAGTACATCATACATGTAGTAAGTTTCCCAATGATGCAGATAAGTGAAGAGTATGTGTCATATATACGAGCACCTATGTGTAAATAGTAAGTGCTATTACATAACACGTGCATATGATTACATTTATTTTGAATACTTGGGAGAACATATAACATTGCAAAGGAACCAACTTCAAAATAACACCAAACTTATTATGAGACTGTGCACATGACATCCTTTTCAGGCAGCCAATCCAGGGCAATATTTTTATACCTCAAATGTGCTTTTTAGCGTTTTATTTTTTGCCATTACCTGATCGCTTTTTCAATGTTTTGACTGCTTTTATAGAAAATAAAAAAAATTAAGTGTTTTTGTGGCAGCATTTTTTACTGGAGTTTTTTGGATTTTATTGATCCTCAAGATAAGATGCTGGCAAAACACCCAAAAAGACACTTTTCAGTATAGAGCGTTTTTATAGTGGAAAGCACTTAGAGTAAAGGTTAGTTTATTTTTTTTTAACTGCCTGGGATATTTGGAAACCTGAAACTGTTATTAGCGCTCAAAAGACTGAACACATAAACAGCAAGCCATTTTTACATACAAATGATTTTGTTATTTCTTTTGAGCGATCAGTTAATGCTTCTCTCGCACTTTTCAGAGTGTAATACGCCTGAAAAAGATGCTGTTTGCACATATCGTTAAACGGCTTTTGGCACAGGGACAGCTAGTCTCTCTCTAACAGGTCATCAAATGTAAAGTGATGCAGTGGAGCCACTGTATATCTATTGTTGCTCATGCTTACCGCAAGACGATGCTTAAGCTTGCAAGAACAAAAAAGAATAAGGGTGAAAAGTAGATGCAATGCTATATTTTGTTTCTGTTGAGGATGGTGTCATGTCCAATAAAATCGATGAATAGGAGGTGTAGAAAGAGGTAGATAAGTGCTACTGAGCATCAGAAGCAGACCTAGCTCCCGACTGTGGTGGCTACACCATCTGGCCAGGTTATGGCTAGGTATTTTCCAGTGAGACTTAACACATGCCATCATTTCTAAAATGAAAGTCAGTGGAATCTACTAAGAGTTAAGGTAACACTTTCAACAACAGCAACTTGTCTATGTGGGAGTTGAGAGGATAACTGGGATACAAGTGGATGACTGGGAGTGTGTTAGGCGTCGAGTTTCCCACACTGCACAGGGGGAATCACAAGCCATGTTCTCTGTGGTCTCCCATTCCTCTGCAGCTGCAGAGATTCCTGCTCAGTAGAGACATCGCTCCAGACGTCTTGCCCAAGCTGATGCTAGGCATCTGGTTGCTCCTTCTGGCTCTGCTATAACTCCATGCTTGAGTCAGCAGCAAGTAGACACTTCTGGGACTAAGTCCTATCTTTTGGGTACTGAGCATGCCCGTGGGACAACCTCTCATTGGAGGTCGGAGGTCACATGCACAGGTCCCGCTCCTGCTTAGATTGGTCCACTACTGGGAAGGTACCGGAAGGACGCCACTATAAAAGAGTCGCATGGCCGCTCGGCCATGCGCTAGTATAGACTCTTGTGTCTTATGGTGTGTATGATGACGGATGCTTGTTACAGCGAATGACTCATTATGAAACCCCTACCCTTGGTTGTGTATGTTGTTAGGGTCTAGTGGTCAAAGTCAGCGCCTGTCAGTGGCTAGGCTATATGCCACAGGGCATCTGAGTCCTCTCAACTTGCTAGCGTCCGACTGTGTCTCCCTGCTCAGGGCACTGTCGTACCGCGCCAGGTAGCAGTAGCCGCCAAAGCGGCGCCGAGCGCTAGTGGACTAGAGGGACTCTTACCCCGTGTCCTTGGGACAGAGGCCTGTGTCCGTATCCTAGCGCTCATTCAGCCGAACCCTGTGAGCTTAACAGGGTTCGCTGTTAACCTTGTGCGGCACCGCGGTTCTGTGAAGGAACAGAACTCGCTCCGGTACACACTGGGTGACACTAACCCGCGTGTGTTCACTTATTATTTGCCGTATACTCACCGCCATTACTAAGCAGCAGGTTTCCATCTTTGCACGGTGGACCCCGGGCTGCGAACGTACCTCATAGCATCTTTCTTATTTGGTGCGTTCCGCCAGCCCTTAACATTATACTAGCACCAGGGTCTGGCTAGTAATGGTGGATGACCAGCGACTACATAGGTACATCCAGCAGCTGGAGGGCAGGTTGGCAGCGTTAGAGCGCTCAACCTCAGCTGCGCATGTCACCTCGGTCGCTGTTCAAGCAGCCACAGAGGCTGTCTCCCATGTCTCCACAGCCATCCCTGCCCCGTCTTTGTCCCGTCTCCCGATGCCAGAGAAGTTCTTGGGCGATAGGGCATCCTGCAGGGGTTTCGTGAACCAGTACACCATTCACCTAGAGTTGCTAGCCACATGATTCCCCTTTCAGCGGGCTAAGGTGGGATTCATCAACTCCCTCCTGTCGGGTAGGGCCTTGGAGAGGTCCACCCCGCTGTGGGAGCGTGGTGATCCCCTGGTACAGAGTGCCAATCATTTTCTGGTCACACTGAAGCAGGTTTTTCTGGGACCTCGGGTCACGCACGACACCGCACTTCAGTTGCTGGCATTAACTCAGGGTTCGTCTTTGGTCAGCCAGTATGCCATCCTCTTCAGGACCTTGGCCTCAGAGCTGGAGTGGCCAGATAAGGTTCTCATACCTATTTTCTGGAGAGGTCTAGCTGATCATGTCAAAGATGCCCTGGCCACCAGGGAGGTTCCCACTACTCTGGAGGAGCTCATTACTGTTTCCACCCGCATCAACCTTCGTTACACGGAGCAAGGATTGGAGCGCTCCCAGTCTAGTCAGAGGTATAGGTTGGCACCAATGGTCTGTTTCCGTTGTCAGCAGACTGGCCACCTTGCCAACCAGTGCCCACAGCAGTCGGGAAACGCTCGCGTCTAGTGGTTATTGGAGGGGGCCTACTAGACACAGCGACTTTCTCCTCCAAGTTCTCATTTAAGGGGACACTGGAGTTCAACTATTCCACTCTGATCGTGGAGGTTTGCGTGGACTCCGGGGCAGAGGGCAATTTCATGCCTTTGCCCAACAACACGCAATCCCCCTGGTCTTGCTACCCCAACCAGTCACTATCAGAGTGGTGAATGGTGTGACACTACCTTCCCAGATCACCCACCAGACGGCTCCACTGAGGCTCTCACTGTCTCCTTCTCATCAGAAGATGTTATCTCTCCTTGCAATGGCTGAAGGTATTGACCAAGTCCTCTTGGGGATTCCCTTGATCTGTTTGGCGAGGTGAAGGGCAGAGTTATAGGTTCTTAACATAAATTTGAAGTGGATGAAGTCTTCTGATGTGCGGGTTTTTCTCCATAGGCATTCAGCACTCCTAGAGCATCACTGGAGAAGTTTGCGAAGTGAGCCAGGGCTGTTTTACTCTGTGTTTAGAGGTTCTGAGGGTGAGGGGCACTATTTGCTCAAGGGTGCTTCTAAGAGTGTCGTTGTAGTGATGAACAGCCAGATCAAGACAGGAAAAAGAGGAGATTGGGGACAGTGATGAGTGTAGGGATTCTGAGTGTATCAGGGTTAATGGCTTGTAGATTTCTGAATGTGTGGTAGGTAGGAATGTGCTGGGGTGGGCGAGGATTTTTGAACATGAAGGAGAGAATGTTGTGGTCAGAGAGGGGAAGCGATGAGTTATTTAGGTAGCAGATTGAACAGAGCCAGACAAAGACCAGGTCAAGGGTGTTACCGTCCTTGTGTGTCTCAGAGGTTGAAAGCTGTGAGAGGCCTCGAGAAGTGGTTAGTGATAGAAGCTGCGATGCAGATGTGGAAGTGGGGCTGTTAATGGGGATGTTGAAGTCTCCCAGTATAAGGGTTGGTAGTTCTGAGGACATGAAGTGCGGCAGCCAGGATGAGAAGTGGTCAAGGAAGTGGGTGGGTGAGCCTGGGGGCTGGTTTATGACTGCTACTCTGTGGGAGAGGGAACAGAAGAGCCTGATGGTGTAGACCTCAAAAGAAGGGAATGAGAGTGATGGAACTGGGGAGATGACCTGGAAAGTGCATTGTGGGGACAGGTGTGTGCCGACTCCACCACCAAGTCTGTTTCTGGGTCTCGGGGACTGGGAGAATTGTAAGCCACCATGGGAAATGGCAGCAGGGGAAATGGTGTCAGAATCCTGAATCCAGGTTTCAGTGAGGGCCAACAGATTCAAAGAGTTGTTCAGAAAGTAATTGTGCAGGAAAGGAAGTTTGTTACATACAGACTGTGGATTCCAGAGGGCACAAGGAGATGAGGGAGTGGAAGTAATATTAATAAGATTTTTATGGTTTCAATATGAGGTAGGGTAGGGGTTGAGGTTGGGGGATGGTGACCGGGGTTGGGGGAGATGTCCCTCGAAATCAGTAGGAGTAGGAAAATAAAGAGCAAGTAGTTATTGGAATAGTAAGAACTTTTTACTGCAGTGTGCATGGACAAGATGGGCTGAGATTTTTCAGGAAGGTGAGAAGTATATGGGAGCTGTACATGAGAGAGGGAGGTATAGAGGGGCTGATGTGTATGAGTCGTGAAGGAGGGGGGATGGGGTGGTGAATGTGGATGGCAAGGGAACACAGGAGGATAGCAATAAAGCACATGGATAAAAGGGAATGCAAAGTGTGGGTTACCCGACTCCTGCCCTGACTAACTGCCATGAAATAACTGCCTTTTGCTTGATGCTTAGCTAATACGATGCTTTGTTGAATGCGTGCGACCCCACATATGCTTGTACCCCTTAGAATGTTTCTAAATTTATAGGCCCCAATACAGGGACAAGTGGGAGCTGTTTGTTATAAATTAGCAACAGCTGCTCAACACATCCTGGTGTGGAATAGATGATCAAAGACGCTAGTCCTGATTCCATCTATGTGCTATAGCACCTCTCCCATGATAACATCTACAGTGATCCCCCCCATGGATATAAAACAGTAAATACTGAGAACAATGTAGCAGATGAATTATAGAAAAAGAGTTGAATGAAATGGTTACCAATAGGATATATTGCAGCAGAAAAGACAGCCAGCAGAGGTGGGGAGTTGTACCATTGCAGTGGAAACCATTTTAGATTACTAAAAGACTACTTCTATCACTATATATACACATAGAGATAACAGGGCATTTGAACATGTACACAGTTCAGGACAGTGAGAGACAGAGAAGATCTTTGATTAGGATTTGTGATCTGAAAGCTGTGGGGCTGGAGATTTCATAAATTGATAACAGCAGCTTGTATAAAAAGTCGAGAGGGAGGGGGAAGGAGGTGAGAAACGAACTGCTGTATAAGAATCAATAGGCTGGAGAGAGATGACTGGCATGTAATTAGTTAATCATTCTCCTGCAATGTAGCTACCCTGCACTCGGCCAGGATCAGGGCAGGCACTAGTGACCCAGCTCCATGAAAACCAGCTGTGCACTATGAAAGATGAAAGCTCTCACTGTAGGAGAATGACAGCAGATAGAAAAAAAAACAGTATAATTGCAAACTTTCTTATTTTAATGCTGTCTAACTAATTAAAGCAATTTAATAACTAGAGAATACCTGTTTAAGGTTTATGGCCTGTTAGAGAAAGGCTAGATCACTAATGGGGCCTAGAGCCTTTGCAATAATATTGCTGCTTAAAATTTTTATCAAAAGAAAGACAAGGGAAAAGACTGGCACCGTGGATCATGTGGTTATATCCGCTAAGGGAGAGAGTGACACATGTAGCGGCTGATGGACAATTCTATCCTTGGACCCGTGAAGCGCAGGCAGGCGCGAAACCACTGTCGTCCGCTACATGTGCCACTCTCTCCCTTTCCAGACTTTTTAGTGGTGTAAATAAATCTTGGACTTTTAAACTTATCTGGAGAGTGCCACCACGTTCTTCATTTTTTTATTATAAAATATTTTACACTGCAGTCATTTGACGGCAGCAACTTGGTTTGTTTCCAGTCTCACTCTTCTTACTAAATTTTGTTTTGCTGAGAGGAACCTTAAGTACATTTGTATACCGACATTGCATTCATATGTTATCATCTTGATAAAGTGTTATTGGATTTGTAACAAAAGTTTATTAATATACAAACAGATGCAATCACTGAAAATATGTATTTTAAAATTAATTAGTGATACTGCTAGAAAAATGTAAGGTACTTAGCACATGTTTTAATCAAATCATGAAAACCCATCTACCAACAACAAAGCAAATTCTCTAGATGGGAACATACACTAACAGACTTACCTCTCCTGGGCCTAGACTTCTAAATTTAAAGGGAAGGTAGGATCTAACTCTAACTTAACCCCTAAGTGACAAAGCCAATTTTGTGCTTAATGACCCAGCCAATTTTTACAATTCTGACCACTGTCACTTTATGAAGTTATAGCTCTAGAATGTTTCAACATATCCCACTGATTCTGAGAATGTATTTTCGTGACATATTATACTTCATGTTAGTGTAAAATTTCTTCGATATAACTTGCGTTTATTTATGAAAAAAATGGAAATTTGGCAAAAAATTTTGCAATTTTCAAACTTTTAATTTTTGTACCCTTAAATCAGAGAGTGGTGTCACCCAAAATAGTTAATAAATAACATTTCCCACAAGTCAACTTTACATCAGCACAATTTTGGAAACATAATTTTTTTGTTATAAGGGTGAAAAGTTGACCAGTGATTTCTCATTTTTCCAACAAAATCTACAAAACCATTTTTTTAAGGACCAGCTCACATTTGAAGTGAGTTTGGGGGGGTCAATATAACAGAAAATACACAAAAGTGACACCATTCTAAAAATTGCCCCCCCTCAAGGTGCGCAAAAAAAACACATTCAAGAAGTTTATTAACCCTTCAGGTGCTTCATGAGAATTAAAGCAATGTGGAAGGGAAAAATGAACATTTTACTTTTTTCACAAAAATTTTTACTTTGGAACCAAACTTTTTTATTTTCACAAGGGTATCAGGAGAAAATGGACCACAAAATTTGTTGTGTAATTTCTCCTGAGTACGCCAATACCACATATGTGGGGGAAAGCCACTGTTTGGGCGCATGGCAGGGCTCAGAAGGGAGGGAGCACCGTTTGACTTTTTGAACGCAAAATTGACTGGAATCAATGGTGGGCGCCATATCGCGTTTGGATACCCCTGATGTACCTAAACAGTGGAACCCCCCAATTCTAACTCCATCTCTATCACAGCCCTAACTCCAACCCTAACCCCAACACACTCCTAACTCCAACCCTAACCACAACCCTAACCACAACCTAACTACAACACACCACTAACTCTTATTCCAACCATAACCCAAACTATAACCCTAAGCACAACCCTAATCCCAACACCACTCTGACCCCAACACCACCCTAACCCCAAAACCACAACCCTAACCCCAACACTAGCCCCAACCCTAACCCTAGCCCAACCCAACCCTAGCTCTAATCCCAAACCTAACCCTAGCCAACCCTAACCCTAGCCCAACCCTAACCCTTCCCTAACCCTAGCTCTAACCCCATCCCTAACCCTAGCCCTTACCCAACCCTAACCCTAGCTCTAATGCCAACCCTAACCCTAGCCCAACCCTAACCGTAGCCCTTCCCTAACCTTAGCTCTATCCCCAACTCTAACCCTACCCCCAACACTAACCCTAATGCAAAAATGGAAATAAGTAAATTTTTTTATTTTATTGTTTTTACCTAACTCATTTTTTTATTTTGATCACTGTCACAGGGTCTATCACAGTGATCAAAATGAACCAATACCAATAGGAAAAATTTAATCTATTGTTGCCGGGTGCCGGCCTGCAGATCTCGGCAGGTGCACTGTGCATGCACCCGCCATTTTCTTCCCAGGAGAAGAAACTGTGGGAAAAATGCAGTAGGGTCTAGGGACATCGGAGGTACAGGGGGGCTCGGGGGATGTGCTAGGTCACATCAGAGGTGAGAGAAATAAATGGGAATTCTGACTTTTTTTGTGGTCACTGTTATTTGGTGAATAATGGCGATCACAACATTGGAGACGGCAAAAAAGACCCAAATCATGTCCTCTGGGGGTCTCAGCTATATATAGCCGAGACCACGGAGATTTTCCGAAGCTGGGAGGCACTATACGCTTATTTCTCTGCGTTGTTAAAAATCAGCGCTGAGGAATAAGGATCCTTAACTGCCGTCGTTAAAAGGTGTATCAGCGGTCGTTAAGGGATTAAAAGGCCTTGGGAAGATGAGAAGAGTGATCAGTTGACATGCAAGTAATCACCACCCCAAATTAGTTGACACAATTTGATCAAAATGCGTGCCAAGAATATCAAGTTTATAATATAGCCTACAGTACATATCAATAATGGACTTTAAAAATTCACATATTCATTGTTCACTTATGTCTTGTATATGAACTATTGAATTGTAAAGTGCTGTGGAATATGTTGACGCTATATCAATAAAGATTATTATTATTGTTTGCTAACAGCATCGCTGCATCGTTTTCTTTGTATGATGAAGCAATACAGTAACAGTAATCTGCACTTGAACATTTCTATAATTTTGTTAAGATCTATTGCTCAATTTCACTTGTGGCACTTTATAATTATATACTTTGGATATAAAAATCAGTCAGATGTATGTGGATGTATTGCGGCTAAATGCTGGAACAGAACTGTAGTTCTATTGTTGGCCAACAGGTGGAAACATGTGACCTGAAAACTTTTGCTCAGCTAATATGATGCATCGCATTTCAGTACAAAGAGATGTATTTCCTCTGGCACTGGTCAATGTGTGCTTAATGGATACATAACAAGAAATATTACATTTGAATTACTATGGTGGAAGGAGGTTTAACGCTAATAAAGCAAAAGAAAAAATATAGTATATATGCACATTGTTTATTGCACAAAACAGTGTTATATTTTAGTGCCATAAAATATATTGTAACTTGTCACAATCAAAACAGTCAATAAAATATAGCACTTTCCTCTCACTACTTCTGTCACACCCAGGTATAATTGAATGTGCCATTTGCAAAAATGTCCCATGGTATCAAAGGTTTTACAAAAAAAACTGCACCCGCGGCTTTGTTGGTATATGTATCAGAAGATTGATTGGGCAATTATTCAGATTTGATTTAGCTGGAAATGCAACTGTGTCAAGAAAATATGTGAAGGAGCACTAGAGCTTAAAGAGGCGCATTCAAATTGGAATGTTATATCCAAAGGATATTGGACACTTTCCGATCACTGGGGATCCAACCACTGTGACCCTTATCAATCCAAGAACCTGAGCTATGAAGAGCCCTCGCTGATTGGAGCAAATGTTCATCATGCACATTGTCTCTCCATTCATTCTTATAGAATCTCCACTCCATTCAGCAGCAATTGTTCAGAGAACCAGTTCTTGCAATCGATGGGGGGCACGGTGTTGAATCCCCAGTGATCAGAAAGTTATACTTTATTTATGCTACAGATAGGGGATAACTTTTAAACTTGAGAACATCCCTTTAACCCCTTAACGTCCAATGATGGGCAGAGTCTGTCATTGGACGCCTTCCCCTTTTCCGGCACATGACAGCTGATCTGATGAGCTGACATGTTTCCCTAACAGCCGAGGGTGGAATCGCATTCTACCCACGGCAGTTAACATGTTAAATGTCACTGTCAAACTCTGACAGCGGCATTTAACATGCACGCCAGGAAGCGCCTCATTACCTCCTCCCATTGGCGCCCGTGTCACATGACCAAGAGTCGCCGATGGGTTGGAATAACAACCCGGGGTTAGCACGAGACCCCTGTGGTTGACATAGCCGGTTAGCTATGAGCGCCGCCCAGCGGTCGACGCTAATAACAAGTGAGCATATCTGCTACATAGAGCAGGGCTGCAGCTCTGCTCTATGTAGCACAAACGATCGCAGCTTCTAGTCTCCCATGAGGACTATTGCAGCAGGTAAAAAGTAAAAAAAAAAAGTTTTTAAAAATATTTTCAAAAAACAATATATATATATATATATATATATATATATATATATATATTATAAAGCTCAATGTGGGTGTGTATGTATGTATTTATGTCCAGGATTGGCATCCGCACCGTCGCAGCTACAGCCACAAAATTTGGCACAGTCACACGTCTGGACCCCGAGAGCGTCATAGGCTGTTGTGAGGCAAAATTTTAACCCCGCGCGTTCCAATTCACCAAACAATTTTGCCCCTATCTACATAATGGGGAAAAAGTGTGTGTATTGGCATCTGAACCGTCGTCGCTACAGCCACAAAATTTTGCACAGTCACACATCTGGACCCTGAGAGCGTCATAGGCTATGTCGTGAGGCAAAATTTTAACCCCGCGATCCAATTCACCAAATAATTTTGCCCCTATCTACATAATGGGGAAAAAGTGTATGTATGTATTGGCATCTGCATCGTCGTAGCTACAGCCACAAAATTTTGCACAGTCACACGTCTGGACCCCGAGAGCATCATAGGCTATGTTGTGAGGTGAAATTTGAATGACAGGAAAAGTGTTGGAGGCAAATTGACAGCTGCCAGATGTAAACAAGGGGGAATTAAAGAATGAGAGCGATGGCGCCAAACAGTATACATACCGTACAGTTGCTAAGGTGGGGCCCTGACATGGGATACTCACCACACACGGGGATATGAACACACACACAAAATGCGCCACACACTACCACGTGTTTCAACACATATACCACCCTCAGCACACATTTCACGACACATACACCAACCTCGCCACATAAAAGTTGAAACACAAAAGTTGCCACTCAAAACTCGCCACTCTGTCTCAGAGCTGTTTAAAAGATGAAAAATGAGCTGTGATTGGTTGCTATCAGCAACAGTTTTCTTTCTAGACAGTTGTGGTAACTAAGGTCTATTATTCTTATCACTTCTATGGTGTTATCGTCCTTCTGTAAAGCTGGAAATAACACAATTTATTACCGTGCCAACTCAGTCCACCCTCTGACACAGACTGCAGGGGGAGCCCAGTATCACACAGGATAGGATTAGATACACGGCTCAGCAGTCAATATCACACAGGACAGGATTAGATACACAGCTCAGCAGTCAGTATCACACAGGATAGGATTAGACACATGGCTCAGCAGGCAGTATCACACAGGATAGGATTAGATACACGGCTCAGCAGGCAGCATCACACAGGATAGGATTAGATACACAGCTCAGCAGGCAGTATCACACAGGATAGGATTAGATACACAGCTCAGCAGTCAGTATCACACAGGAAAGGATTAGATACGCAGCTCAGCAGTCAGTATCACACAGGAAAGGATTAGATACGCAGCTCAGCAGTCAGTATCACACAGGATAGGATAAGATGCATGTTTTTTATGTGCAATATAATCATTATAATTTGTTATAACTAACCACAGTTGGTTATTATGCCCAGGCATCGCTGGGCTCTTCAGCTAATATATATCTATATATATATATATATATATATATATAAATGTTCCAATCACCAGCCCACTTTCACCCCATTCAAAATAGAACAATAAAAAAATCAAATATACACATATTTGGTGTCGCTGCATTCAGAATTGCCCGATCTATCAATAGATAAAAATAATTAATCCAATCGGTAAAACAGTGTAGCGAGAAAAAAATTGTAATGCCAGAATTACATTTTTTTTGGTCGCTGTAACATTGCAATAAAATGCAATAACGGGCAATCAAAAGATTGTATCTATACCAATATGGTATCAATAAAAAAAGTCAGATCGGCGAACAAAAAGTAAGCCACTCGCCCAGCTCCAGATCCTGAAAAATGGCGACGCTAAGGGTCTCGGAATATGGCAACATTTTTTTTTTTTTTTACAAACTTTGGAATTTTTTTTCACCACTTAAACAAAAAAGAACATAGACATGTTTGGTGTCTCTGAACTTTCAATGACCTGGAAAATTATAATGGCAGATCAGTTTTAGCATTTGGTGAACATGGTAAAAAAAATCCAAAAAACTATTGTGGAATTGCACTATTTTGCAATTTCACTGCATTTGGATTTTTTTCCCATTTTCCAGTACAATGATATGGTAAAATCAATGGTGCCATTCAAAAGTAAAACTCGTCCCGCAAAAAACAAGTCCTCAACTGGCCATATTGACGGACAAATGAAAAAGTTATGGCCGTGGTAAGAGGGGGGGGCAAAAAAATGGAAATACCCCTGGTCCTTAACGGGTTAAAGGAACGTGTCAGCAGGTTTTTGCTGCCTCATCTGAGAGCAGCATGATATTGTCAAAATGAAGCTGAATCCAATGATGTATCACTTAGCTTACTGGGTGCAGTGGTTCTGACACAATCAGAGCTTTTAGATTTAGCAATTCAGCATAGCTGAGAAAGCCAATCCCACACCCACACCAAGCTCTCTGGGTACAAAGTCCAGAGACAGTGACATGAGTAGTTGCTGGACTAGTCCAGCAATGTTAATCTCTTAGTGATAAATCCTTCACAGTTAGTAAACAACAGCATGCAATTTGACAAGTGACACAACCCTGAATTCTGTGTTTCATCCTCTATCTCCTGCTGTCTTCAGATTACATAGCAAACACCTGCTGACATATTCCCTTTAATCTGCACTACAGTTCCTTCATTCTAATACTAATGTGGGTTGGATGTTACATTGCGATATGCTATAACTGTCACTGTGATAATGCAACAGAGAGGGGTCAGAAGATCATGGCATCTGGTTTCATGAACTCCTGCACTGATTAGAAATGCATCACCATCTTATTAACCCCTTAATGACCAGAGGTATTTTTGGTGTTGCATTTTCATTTTTTGCTCCCCTTCTTCCCAGAGCCATAACTTTTTTATTTTTTGGTCAAAATGGCTATGTAAGGTCTTGTTTTTTGTGGGATGAGTTGTACTTTTGAACTACACCATTGGGTTTACCATGTCATGTACTCGAAAATGGGAAAAAAGTTCCATGTGCGGAATACACCGTTTAGTGATCCGGTTAATGGTTCTCAGTCTTTTTTGATATGTTTTTTGAAATTCAGTTTTTTCCGTCGGCCATTTTGCTTTCTGTCCTGCTGCAGCTATCATGCCGTCAGTTAATATGGAGTTTCCAGCTCAGCTTTCATGTTCCCGCCCTGATTCTCTCCCTCTTGCCTCTGAAGCAGCCTCAGCTGAGCAATCAGTGCTTCAGAATCAAGTCTGCAGTTAGCCTGTGACCTGGCTCCTGGAAGTCTTGGACTGGGTACTTCAGCCATCTCCTGCTGATGAACTTTTGAACACATGTGGACACTGGAAACCTGCTGCCTGCTAAATCCACGTTTGCAAGGGAAGTAACAGAGAGAGACCATGAACCTGTTGTGGAAGTTCTGCTGTGCTTAAAGTTTACTCTGGCCTGCTGTGTCTCCTGCCTCTGTATCTGCAAACTGTGTGAACCCTTTTGCTTACTTGTATGAAGTAATACAAGTCCTTCCTAATCACACCTGTGTCTCCTGTGTTTTTCCTCGCGCCCAAGCACAAGACGCTATATGAATCGTACACAATACATCACAGATTGCCTGTATGTAGCAGAATTGGTCACTTGCTATGAGCACCAACCAGAGTTGGTTAGGAGTTGGAGGTGAAGTTCAGTGCTTCGAGTAGGCATTTGGAGAGTTGTTCAAGAGATTGCTACATGGAGTTTGTTTGTTCATCTTCATCCTCTCCTATTTGGTTTCACCTTCCTATTCCTTCCTCGTATTCCACTCTGGTGTTTGGTGAGTGTAATTTGCATGATTGTAGTTTTCATTTATCCATCTGTCTTCTTTTGTCTGTCTTGTTAGTGTTACCCTACACACTTCGGTCTCACACCTTCCTGGGTGGGAGAGAGACCAGATAAGGGTTCAACTAGGAGTATAGCAAGGTATGTGACCCTGGCATCTGCACATTCAGGAGTAATCTGGGGGACAAGGACAGAATACGGCACCCCCTAGCTTGATGGATTGAATAGGTGCCCACAGTCCTTAGTAACTATATGACATTATCACTGGTCTTACCTTTTTGGATCCATGAAAGATCCTGTGGCAGCTCTGACAGGGCAGCTACACGAACTATGCATAGAGGTGTCAGACTTATGCTCTATGGTTTTGCAGCGCCATTGACTCCAGGCTTAGAACCTGTGGCTCCCGGGCAACTCTTGATGGAGTCCAAGATCGCTTTTCTGGATAGGTTTTGTAGGGGTTGGGACAAGTTCGTGGTCTTCAAGCAGGCCTGCAAACTTTATTTTAGGTTGCCTGCTCACTCCTCAGGTATCGAGGTGCAATGGGTGGGGAGTGTAATCTCACTGTTCCATGGTGACCCTCACACCTGAACATGTTCTCTCCCATCTGATTCCCAGTCGGTTCAAACGGTCAAATAATTTTTTACAATTTTGGATCTAATTTATGATGATCCTGACCGAGTCTCTCTGGCTGAGTCTAAATTACTTCAGCTTCAGCGAGGAGATCGGCCAGTGGAGGAATATTGCTCCAAGTTCCGTAGGTAGTCCCCCGACACTAGGTGGAATGACCCTGCATTCTTAAGTCAATTTTGTCAGGGGCTGTTTGAAAAGGTAAAAGATGCCTTTGCTTTGTATGAGACCCCAGTTGCCCTGGAACCGGCCATGTCTCTAGCTATCCTTGTAGACCACCATCTCAGAAAGAGACAAAAGGTAACACCTCAATTTTTAGGGAGTCCTGTGTCTAATGTACTTAGGCCTGAGTCCACTAAGTATCTCATGCAGCTGGGGGGGTAATTCGTTGTACCGGTCCTCCAGAGCTTTGGCACAAAAGGGGATTGTGTTTCTTTTGTGGGAGAATGGGTTATTTTGTTGGTACTTGCCCATCCATAGGTAGCCACAAAAAGCCGCTGGAAAACTAAGAAGCCCACATTATGTGGAGGTTAGTAACCTGGGTGTACATATTTCCTCAGTTAGTAGGTCGCAATTCTTTATTTCCGCTGAAATTATTGTGGGTGAAACAAAGGTTTCTATTTCTGACTTTTTGGACAGTGGGGTGGGGTTTAATCTGGTTGATTCCCAGTTTGTCCAGAACCAGGGCCTTTATCCTCATGAGTTGTTAAAACTTATCCCAATAATCGCAATAAATTCTGCACCTTTGCGTCAGAGGCATTTTAGTCAGGTCGTTCAGGATATACATCTTCAGGTAGGGGCCATGCACACAAAATCCATCAAATGTTATGTGTTAGAGGGCTTGCCCTCCCCAGAGGTTCTTGGTCTACCTTAGTTGACATTACACAATCCTGTAGAGGACTGGAAGTCTCGAGAGGTAGTGAGGTGAAGCAATTACTGTCAAAATAACTACATGATCACTTGTTTATCCATAACTACCAGGTCTCTACTAGAATATTTGACCCTAGGATGTGTTTTCAGAAAAAAGGTGTCAAGAACTACTACCTCACTGTCCTTAGCTCAGTAAAATTGATTTGTGTTGCTAAATTGCCTAAGAGCAGGTTATACAATTTTTGTGGTCCTGAGAGACAGGCCATGAAATATTATATTACGTAGTGCTTTGTTAAAGAACATAACAACCCTACTCATCTTCGGTGGCAGCAGGATTTCTCTCTGTTAAAAAGATGTAGGGCTGTACTCCTGCTTTGATTTTCGGGGATTAAATTGGATCACTGTTCGGGATCCACATCTACTCCCTCTTATTCCAGATCTCTTTAATCTGATCATCGGGCTAAGTCGTTTTCCAAACTGGACCTTAGGGGGGCATATAATCTCATCTGTATTAAGGAGGGGGATGAGTGGAAGATCGCTTTTAATGCACCAGAAGCACACTACGAGAAAATCCCTATGCCTTTTGGGTTGACTAATGCATCCGCCGTTTTTCAGCACTTTGTAATTTACATTTTCCATCACCTGACAGGTAGATTTGTAGTAGTCTATCTGGATGACATATTGATTTATTCACCAAACCTGCAAGTCACATCAAAAACATGTCAGAAAGGTCTTAAAATTACTTAGGGACAATAAATTATACGTCAAACCAGAGAAATATATGTTCACGGTTCAGGAGGTCCCTTTTCTGGGGTATTTATTATCCTCCACCGGTTTTCGCATGGATTTGAGGAAAGTCCAGGCGGTACTAGATTGAGATTGTCCTGAAGACTTAAAAGCTTTAGAAACCTTTTTAGGGCTTGCCAATTATTACCATAAGTTCACCAAGAACTTTTCAATAGTAGTCAAACCACTGACGAATATGACCAGGAAAGGGACAGACTTTTCTAAATGATCCAATCCAGCCAGTGGTGCAATTGCCACTTTAAAGAGTTGTTTTGCTTCTGCACCAATTCTTAAACAGACTAGCATCACTCAGCCATATCCTGTAGCGGTTGACACTTCAGTGGTAGGGGTTGGGGCTGTAATGTCACAGGGTTCATCCCCAAGTAAATTGTGTCTGTCAGAGACACCGCACTACACTTGCTCATAGAGCCAGTGCACGTGTCCTGAGTACAGAAGCAGTGCTAAGAGTTACCTGGGGAGCAGGGCAGCAGAGGTGAAAATGCGTGCTACAAGCTAATAGTGTCAGGGTCCAGTCAGCGC
Source organism: Dendrobates tinctorius (assembly GCF_039654945.1). Lineage (NCBI taxonomy): Eukaryota > Metazoa > Chordata > Amphibia > Anura > Dendrobatidae > Dendrobates > Dendrobates tinctorius. The sequence continues at coordinate 3,654,129 of NW_027361734.1, forward strand.
TGGAAAGTAAAGAGGCACGGGACCTGCGGACACTGAAAATGAGCAAGCTTGCACAGGACCTATGGTCATGTGACTGCAAGGGGGCGGGGCTTAGCGTCAGAGAAGCCAGAGAACTCAGATTATGGCAAAGCAGAAGTCATGCACAGTACAGACCAGCGAGGTACAGGAGGGATAAACAGACTGGAGGTCAGACAAAGCAGAAGGTCATACACAAGATATCAGTACAGTACCAGGGAAGAGACAGTGCGGATAATCAGGGCCAAGCAGAGATCAAAACCAAACAGACATAGGAGGTACCAGGCAGAATCCAAAGCGATATCCAGGGAACAGACCGAGTCATACACAGAGAATCAAGTAACCAGAACACAGCACTAACACACTCAGGGGTCACCACACAATGCCAAGGGCGAAAGTATAACTGACAGGGATGGGAGCGTCCTGAGTGTGTAAGAAGCCTCCCTCAGAACCAGGGAGAGGCCACAATCATAGCCCCAGGTGTGCAGGTAAGCCTGCCCCGGGATCACAACCTTTAACCCCAGAAATGCCAGTCATCAGCACTGGTTCCAGACATTAACCCCATGTGTGCGAGTCAAACCCGCACTGAGATCATGACAGTGTCCGTGTGCATACTTCGCAGAGAAATTGTCGTCCACTGAGAAAAACTATGACATTGGTAATAGGGAACTCTTGGCAATAAAGTGGGTGTCAGGACTTGAACCCAACCGCTCTTGTGCACCAGGTAGCAACTCTTCTCTCCGAGCTATTCAGCTCGCTGGACAGTTCCTTGCTAACCCAGATACTATTACCTTTGTTGCTTTTGATTGTCTCCACCCAGAGTTCCTGATTGTTTCCACCCTGAGTTCCTGATTGGCTCCACCCTGATTGAACACCATACTTAAGCCTGGCATTGCACTTCCTTCCTTGCAAGATGAGCTACCAGCCTTTAGTGAAGCTTCCTTTCACCTGCTCCTTCATTTCAAGATCATACTGCTTCTTCTGTGTACCGACCCGTGTCAATTCCTGACTACGCTACCTGCTGATCCTTTAACTACATTGCTTCTCTTGCGTACTCACCCCTTGGCTATTCTTGACTACGCTACTTGCAGGTGCTGCCCCTATTGGTTGCAATACCACTACTCCAACCCAGGTCAGTCCATCACAGTGGGCCTTTGAGGAGTACCATCATTTTTTGGAGGGGAGAATTCATCCAGTCATGGTAATTACTGATCATAAAATCTTTTGTATTTGGAATCTGCCAAATGTCTGACATCTAGACAGGCAAGATAGTTATTATTCTTTACCAGATTCAACTTTGTTGTGACTTATAAGATAAGAATGTTAAGGAGGATGCTTTATCTCGCTGTTTTCTAGGGGGAGAAAGTCATTTTGAGTCAGTTCCTATATATTATATTAAAGGTGGAGATTAGGAGAGACACAGGAGCATAAATACTGCAAAATTGTCAAAATTTATTCATGTCAGATACATATAATATAGTAGAAAATTGGTACAACACACAATAAATATAGGATACATGAAAGGAGGGGGAGAAAAAAGGGATATACACCAGAGCTCAAATGTCAGCATATAAACCATACAAAACAAAAGCTGTGGAGACACCATCACATGTTTCTCAACACAAGCAATGACTAGCCAGGTCTTTCACCGGGAAGGAACAACCACGGGAAGGGCAGTCTCCAATGAAGGAAACCACCTATGCCAAAACATGGTATCCATCCACAAACAGCTGTTTCGGGGTATTTGCCCCTCATCAGCGTGGAGTAGGAAACTGGCTAGTAGGAGCAATGCCTAGTAGAAGACTGTGAAAAATGAGGATGATTGACCTCATGGAGATCAACATCCAACACTGCGGAGACACCATCACGTGTTTCTCAACGCAGTGATTCTAGAGCACTGCCCCCATCCCTTATGGGAAATATGCAAAACATGCGAAACAAAAGCCGCGGAGACACCATCACATGTTTCTCAACGCAAGCAATGACTAGCCAGGTCTTTCACCGGGAAGGAACAACCACGGGAAGGGCAATCTCCAATGAAGGAAACCACCTATGCCAAAACATGGTATCCATCCACAGACAGCTGTTTCAGGGTATTTGCCCCTCATCAGTGTGGAGTAGGAAACTGGCTTGTAGGAGCAATGCCTAGTAGAAGACTGTGAAAAATGAGGATCATTAACCTCATGGAGATCAACATCCAACACTGCGGAGACACCATCACGTGTTTCTCAACGCAGTGATTCTAGAGCACTGCCCCCATCCCTTATGGGAAATATGCAAAACATGCAAAACAAAAGCCGCGGAGACACCATCACATGTTTCTCAACACAAGCAATAACTAGCCAGGTCTTTCACCGGGAAGGAACAACCACGGGAAGGGCAGTCTCCAATGAAGGAAACCACCTATGCCAAAACATGGTATCCATCCACAGACAGCTGTTTCGGGGTATTTGCCCCTCATCAGTGTGGAGTAGGAAACTGGCTAGTAGAAGCAATGCCTAGTAGAAGACTGTGAAAAATGAGGATGATTGACCTCATGGAGATCAACATCCAACACTGCGGAGACACCATCACGTGTTTCTCAACGCAGTGATTCTAGAGCACTGCCCCAATCCCTTATGGGAAATATGCAAAACATGCAAAACAAAAGCCGCGGAGACACCATCACATGTTTCTCAACGCAAGCAATGACTAGCCAGGTCTTTCACCGGGAAGGAACAACCACGGGAAGGGCAGTCTCCAGTGAAGGAAACCACCTATGCCAAAACATGGTATCCATCCACAGACAGCTGTTTCGGGGTATTTGCCCCTCATCAGTGTGGAGTAGGAAACTGGCTAGTAGGAGCAATGCCTAGTAGAAGACTGTGAAAAATGAGGATGATTGACCTCATGGAGATCAACATCCAACACTGCGGAGACACCATCACGTGTTTCTCAACACAGTGATTCTAGAGCACTGCCCCCATCATCCTCATTTTTCACAGCATATAAACCATAGGCCTATTACCCCCATGTTTTGATAGTGTACACTTATCCTGGCATTTGTCAGGAATACTAGCACCTTATTTACGGGGTTAATATAAGCCTTATTATTGGTTTATATGCTGACATTTGAGCTCTGGTGTATATCCCTCTTTTTCTCCCCCTCCTTTCATGTATCCTATATTTATTGTGTGATGTACCAATTTTCTACTATATTATATGTATCTGACATGAATAAATTTTGACAATTTTGCAGTATTTATGCTCCTGTGTCTCTCCTAATCTCTATGTAATTTATGGAGCTTGAGCTATTCTCAGTTTTTGTGTGCTAATTGGCACCATTTTACCTATGAATTTTATCATGCTACCTGGTTCTGTTATTATATTAAAGGTGTTGTCACGCCGTGCTCACCTGGGGGCGGGACCTCGGTCCCGACGTCATCTCTTCCGGAGCCGCGGTCACTCCGGGGTCCCGCCGGGTGTGCACGCGTACCTCTCGTACCTAGGTCCCTGTCTCCTCCATGTTATGTCTGCGCTTGCGCGCTTTTCTCAGTTCGGTCTCCAGGTCAGTCCTCTCTATGGTACTGGAGGACTTGACCCAGGAAGCTCTCGTGATCATGTGCTATATCAGGCTACCTCTTCCTAGGGGAGGTGCCTGATTATTGTTGTGCTTCCTGGCTTGGTCTGCCGTGTCCTTGCCTGGCTGTGCGCTGTATTCAGGTCCCCTGCCTTGCACTCTGTTGTGCCTCTTGGCACACGCTCTGAACCTGCACTCTGCCTTGTACTTGGTTGTGCCTCCTGGCACACGCTCTGACCCTGTACTCTGTCTCATACTCAGTTGTGCCTCCTGGCACACACTCTGATTCCGTGCTCTGTATTATACTCAGTTGTGCCTCCTGGCACACACTCTGATTCCATGCTCTGTCTTATTCTCAGTTGTGCCTCCTGGCACACACTCGGACCCTGTGCTTTGTCTCTTACTCTGTTGTGCTTCTGGCACACGTACCAATCCTGCGCTCTGTCTTATGCTCAGTTGTGCCCTCTGGCACACACCCTGCTCCTGTACTCTGTTACACCTCCTGGCACACCTGCTGCTTGGCTCAGTGCTCTGACGTGCTCATTGCACGCATCCTGCTTCACTCACACCCGGACGAACGAAGTCTCTGTATACCACGTGTTCCCGTGTCCACGCTTTACACGTTCCTGCAGAGACACTCACCCACTTGTGTCTCCTGTGAGCCGGCTGCCTGGTGCCAGCAGTCGTGGTTCCTCACCCCCTGGGGCTTGCCCCTGACACTCCCTGTATAGGGGGTGGTCTTCACTAGGTCAGCTCGCCCTGGGAGGGTTGGTGTCACGACCCAGAGGGTCCACTCCAGGAGTCGTCACAGTATAATCAGGCCATGGACCCCGCTGGTACCACCACCTCCATCCAAAAGGAACTGGTGTTCCTACGGGAGAGTCAGACCAGGATTATGGGCTTTTTGAAATCCATGGAGTCCCGTTTGTCGGCCATGCAGTCCTCTGACCCTGGGAATGCTTCCCAGCTGGCCAGCCTCCAGCAAGAACTCACACAGCAACGCGACACCCAGGCCCATATCCTCAACTATATGGCGTCAGTAGACAGTCGGCTTCTTTCCATACAATCCGTTTCTGCCCAGTCCTCGGCCCCGCACCCGATGCCGTGCCTCGGCAAGCCACCCCGATATAGCGGGGACCCTAAGTTTTGTCGAGGATTTCTGAACCAATGCCGGTTACATTTTGAGCTTTTGCTGCAGCACTATCCCACTGCGCGCGCCCAAATTGCCTTTATTGTTTCACACTTAGAGGGGGAGGCGTTAGCATGGGTGAACCCCCTCTGGGAGCGCAATGACCCACTCGTCTCTCAGCTTTCCACCTTTTTGGACACCTTCCGCAAGGTGTTCGACAAGCTGGGTCGGCTGGCCTCTATCACCGAGTCCCTCTTTAACCTCCATCAGGGTACGCTACCGGTGGGACAGTATGCCATCCGTTTTCGTACCTTGTCCTCCGAACTCGGTTGGAACAACGAGGCTCTCGTAGGGATCTTTTGGCGTTGCCTGTCCGGTCGGATCAAAGACGAACTGGCAGGTCGGGATACTCCCACCTCTTTAGAGGATCTGATCTCTCTGGCGACACGCATTGACCTGCGGTTTCAGGAATGTGCCCGTGAATTAGCCAGAGAGAGGAGCTCCTCTCACCTCCTCAGTTCCTGCTCCAAGAAGCCGCGAAACTTCTCCGCCTAGGGTTGATAGGAGAGGCCTCCCTAGGTGTTTGTGATTCCTCTCTTCCCCTGCTCGTGTCCGTATTATTGAATCTCGGTGCCAAGCGTTATTCTGAGGAGGCTTTTCTGGATTCTGGTGCGGAGGGAAATTTTATCACACTCGAGGCGGTTAAAAAATACCGGATTCCTGTCAGATCCCTGGAGACTCCTTGGTCGATTGTTTTGGTCAATGGTACATCCGTGCAGGAGACCGTTACCCAGGCCACAGAAGAGATCGAGCTGCAGATCGGAGCCCTGCACCTGGAGAAGATCTCCTTCATCGTCTTGTCTACCATGTTTTACACACTTCTTCTAGGCCTCCCTTGGCTACGGACTCATGAGCCAACCCTGGACTGGCGGTCGGGCGAGATACTCCGGTGGGGACCATTCTGTCAGGAGAAGTGCCTGTTGCCCGTCCGTCCGATGAACTCTGCCGGTCCATCCCCGGCACCTACAGGTCTGCCGTCGGCTTACTGGTCCTTTGCAGATGTCTTCGACAAGAAGGAGGCCGAGACTCTGCCCCTCCATCGGCCATATGACTGTCCGATTTACCTCATTCCTGGTTCTATGCCACCCAGGGGTAGGATATACCCGCTATCCCCTGCTGAAACCCAAGCTATGTCTGAGTATATCCAGGAGAACCTTGTGAGAGGTTTTATCCGTAAGTCCTCCTCGCCCGCGGGAGCGGGATTTTTCTTTGTAAAAAGAAGGACGGCTCCCTCCGTCCTTGCATAGACTACCGAGGCCTGAACGATATCACGGTCAAGAACAAGTACCCATTGCCATTGATCCCGGAGCTCTTTGACCGACTTAGAGGAGCTCGAATTTTCACCAAACTGGATCTTCGTGGGGCCTACAACTTGATCCGCATTCGTTCCGGGGATGAGTGGAAGACCGCCTTTAACACCAGAGGCGGTCATTACGAGTACTTGGTCATGCCCTTCGGCCTCTGCAATGCCCCAGCGGTGTTCCAGGAGTTCGTGAATGACGTCTTCCGGGATATGCTGTACTCCTGCGTGGTAGTCTATCTGGATGACATCCTCGTTTTTTCTCCAGACCTCTCCGCCCACAGAAAGTCCTCCAGCGCCTGAGGGAGAACCGCCTTTATGCCTAGCTCAAGAAATGTGCCTTAGAGCAAACGTCCCTGCCATTCTTGGGGTACATTATCTCAGAATCAGGTCTACGCATGGATCCGGCAAAGGTGTCCGCCGTCCTCGATTGGCCACAGCCCCATGGGGTGAAGGCAATCCAACGCTTCCTTGGTTTTGCGAACTACTACCAACAGTTCGTTCCTCATTTCTCCTCGTTGGTTCACCCCATCTCGTCCCTTATCTGCAAGGGAGCTAACCCAAAGGCTTGGCCCTCTGAGGCTGAAGAGGCTTTCAAGTCGTTGAAACAAGCCTTCGCCGCTGCTCCGGCGCTTCACTGACCTGAGGTTAGTAGACCTTTCACTCTCGAGGTGGACGCATTCCTCTACCGGGGCTGGCGCAGTCCTTCTGCAAATCCTCTTCTGGACGTTTTGTCACCTGTGGCTTCTTTTCTAAAGTATTTTCCTCCACTGAGCAGAACTACTCCATTGGCGACAAAGAGCTATTGGCCATTAAATTGGCCTTGGAGGAGTGGAGGTACTTACTGGAGGGTGCCATACATCCATTCAAGATCTTCACGGACCATAAGAACCTGGCGTACATCCAGTCCGCACAGAGGCTCAATCCTCGGCAAGCCAGGTGGTCCCTATTCTTCGCCCGCTTTGACTTTGAGCTACATTTTCGGCCCGACGATAAAAACATTAGAGCGGATGCGTTGTCAAGATCATTCCTGTCGTCTGATGCAGAGGAGGAACCCTCTCATATCATTGATATATCCAAAGTAATTACTGTGGCTCCTGTCAAGTTAACCACGTTACCTCCGGGAAGAACCTTTGTGGCTGGGAATAACCGAAAACGAGTGCTAAATTGGGGACATTCGTCCAAGATTGCCGACCACGTTGGTGTCAAAAAGACTTTGGACTTAATCTCTCGCCATTATTGGTGGCCTTCACTCTCCCAGGATGTTAAAGACTTTGTAGCATCTTGCCCGTCCTGTGCCCAGAACAAGATACCCAGACAACCACCCTCCGGTCTTCTGTTCCCGCTTCCCGTTCCGTCGGCTCCATGGCAGCACATAGCCATGGATTTCATTACTGATCTGCCTTGTTCTTCCAGTTGTACTGTGGTTCTGGTGGTTGTAGACGGATTTTCAAAGATGGCCCACTTCATTCCTCTTCCCGGACTACCCTCTGCTCCAGACTTGGCGAAGATCTTCATTTCCCATATCTTCAGGATTCACAGCTTCCCCCAGCACATCGTGTCAGACAGAGGGGTCCAATTCACCTCCCGGTTCTGGAGAGCTCTATGCGGACTCATGAAAGTGTCATTGGATTTCTCTTCCGCCTATCACCCCCAAACCAATGGACAGGTGGAACGTACCAACCAGATCCTTACATCCTACCTCCGGCATTTTTCTAATGCTCATCAGAATGACTGGGTCGGTCTACTTCCTTGGGCTGAGTTCGCCTACAATAATCACTCCAGTGAATCGTCTACCAAGTCTCCTTTCTTCATCGTCTTTGGACAGCATCCCAATGTGCCTCTACTGGTACAGTGGGGAAAAAAAGTATTTAGTCAGTCAGCAATAGTGCAAGTTCCACCACTTAAAAAGATGAGAGGCGTCTGTAATTTACATCATAGGTAGACCTCAACTATGGGAGACAAACTGAGAAAAAAAAATCCAGAAAATCACATTGTCTGTTTTTTTTTCATTTTATTTGCATATTATGGTGGAAAATAAGTATTTGGTCAGAAACAAAATTTCATCTCAATACTTTGTGATATATCCTTTGTTGGCAATGACAGAGGTCAAACGTTTTCTGTAAGTCTTCACAAGGTTGCCACACACTGTTGTTGGTATGTTGGCCCATTCCTCCATGCAGATCTCCTCTAGAGCAGTGATGTTTTTGGCTTTTCGCTTGGCAACACGGACTTTCAACTCCCTCCAAAGGTTTTCTATAGGGTTGAGATCTGGAGACTGGCTAGGCCACTCCAGGACCTTGAAATGCTTCTTACGAAGCCACTCCTTCGTTTCCCTGGCGGTGTGCTTTGGATCATTGTCATGTTGAAAGACCCAGCCACGTTTCATCTTCAATGCCCTTGCTGATGGAAGGAGGTTTGCACTCAAAATCTCACGATACATGGCCCCATTCATTCTTTCATGTACCCGGATCAGTCGTCCTGGCCCCTTTGCAGAGAAACAGCCCCAAAGCATGATCTTTCCACCACCATGCTTTACAGTAGGTATGGTGTTTGATGGATGCAACTCAGTATTCTTTTTCCTCCAAACACAACAAGTTGTGTTTCTACCAAACAGTTCCAGTTTGGTTTCATCAGACCATAGGACATTCTCCCAAAACTCCTCTGAATCATCCAAATGCTCTCTAGCAAACTTCAGACGGGCCCGGACATGTACAGGCTTAAGCAGTGGGACACGTCTGGCACTGCAGGATCTGAGTCCATGGTGGCGTAGTGTGTTACTTATGGTAGGCCTTGTTACATTGGTCTCAGCTCTCTGCAGTTCATTCACTAGGTCCCCCCGCGTGGTTCTGGGATTTTTGCTCACCGTTCTTGTGATCATTCTGACCCCACGGGGTGGGATTTTGCGTGGAGCACCAGATCGAGGGAGATTATCAGTGGTCTTGTATGTCTTCCATTTTCTAATTATTGCTCCCACAGTTGATTTCTTCACTCCAAGCTGGTTGGCTATTGCAGATTCAGTCTTCCCAGCCTGGTGCAGGGCTACAATTTTGTTTCTGGTGTCCTTTGACAGCTCTTTGGTCTTCACCATAGTGGAGTTTGGAGTCAGACTGTTTGAGGGTGTGCACAGGTGTCTTTTTATACTGATAACAAGTTTAAACAGGTGCAATTACTACAGGTAATGAGTGGAGGAAAGAGGAGACTCTTAAAGAAGAAGTTACAGGTCTGTGAGAGCCAGAAATCTTGATTGCTTGTTTCTGACCAAATACTTATTTCCCACCATAATATGCAAATAAAATGAAAAAAAAACAGACAATGTGATTTTCTGGATTTTTTTTTCTCAGTTTGTCTCCCATAGTTGAGGTCTACCTATGATGTAAATTACAGACGCCTCTCATCTTTTTAAGTGGTGGAACTTGCACTATTGCTGACTGACTAAATACTTTTTTTCCCCACTGTACTTCCTGTCTCGGAGGTACCTGCTGCCGATTCTCTGTCTGTGGAGTTCTCCAGGGTATGGCAGGAGGCCAAAACCGCTCTCAAGAAAGCACGGGACAGAATGAAATTACACGCTGACAAGAGGCGCCTGGACGTTCCTCCATTTCTCCCTGGTGACAAGGTGTGGCTCTCCACCAAATACGTCCGCCTTAAGGTACCATCTTACAAACTGGGTCCCCGTTACATTGGTCCTTTTGAGGTCCTCAGGCGGATTAATGATGTTGCTTACAGATTGAGGCTGCCTCCTTCACTCCGTATTCCCAATTCCTTCCATGTGTCTCTCCTTAAACCTGTGGTTCTTAACCGATTTCATCCTTCTCCAGGCCACACACCCCAGCCTGTTGGCTTGGGGGATGAGTTTGAGGTGAATGACATTTTGGCCATGAAGAAGGTAAGAGGGAGAACCATGTTCTTGGTCGATTGGAAGGGTTTTGGCCCCGAGGAGAGGTCATGGGAACCCAGGGAGAATATCCACGCACCCCAGATTTTGTCTAAGTTCCTCTCCAGTTTTAGAAAGAGGGGGCGTAAAGGGGGGGTACTGTCACGCCGCGTTCACCTGGGGGCGGGACCTTGGTCCCGACGTCATCTCTTCCGGAGCCGCGGTCACTCTGGGGTCCCGCCGGGTGTGCACGCGCACCTCTCGTACCTAGGTCCCTGTCTCCTCCATGTTATGTCTGCGCTTGCGCGCTTTTCTCAGTTCGGTCTCTATGGTACTGGAGGATTTGACCCAGGAAGCTCTCGTGATCATGTGCTATATCAGGCTACCTCTTCCTAGGGGAGGTGCCTGATTATTGTTGTGCTTCCTGGCTTGGTCTGCCGTGTCCCTGCCTGGCTGTGTGCTGTATTCAGGTCCCCTGTCTTGCACTCTGTTGTGCCTCTTGGCACACGCTCTGAACCTGCACTCTGCCTTGTACTTGGTTATGCCTCCTGGCACACGCTCTGACCCTGTACTCTGTCTCATACTCAGTTGTGCCTCCTGGCACATGCTCTGACCCTGTACTCTGTCTCATACTCAGTTCTGCCTCCTGGCACATGCTCTGACCCTGTACTCTGTCTCATACTCGGTTGTGCCTCCTGGCACATGCTCTGACCCTGTACTCTGTCTCATACTAAGTTGTGCCTCCTGGCACACACTCTGATTCCGTGCTTTGTATTATACTCAGTTGTGCCTCCTGGCACACACTCTGATTCCGTGCTCTGTCTTATTCTCAGTTGTGCCTCCTGGCACACCCTCGGACCCTGTGCTTTGTCTCTTACTCTGTTGTGCCTCCTGGCACACATACCAATCCTGCGCTCTGTCTTATGCTCAGTTGTGCCCTCTGGCACACACCCTGCTCCTGTACTCTGTTACACCTCCTGGCACACCTGCTGCCTGACTCAGTGCTCTGACGTGCTCCTTGCACGCATCCTGCTTCACTCACACCTGGACGAACGAAGTCTCTGTATACCACGTGTTCCCGTGTCCACGCTTTACACATTCCTGCAGACACACTCACCCACTTGTGTCTCCTGTGAGCCAGCCGCCTGGTGCCAGCATTCGTGGTGCCTCACCCTCTGGGGCTTGCCCCTGACACTCCCTGTATAGGGGGTGGTCTTCACTAGGTCAGCTCGCCCTGGGAGGGTTGGTGTCACGACCCAGAAGGTCCACTCCAGGAGTCGTCACAGGTGTAGCTATTGCTACTGAGGTCCTAGAGGCTCAGGGCAACACACCTGCTGCCTGTCCTTCAGGTAAACTGTTTGTCCCTGTAAACATCCATCTTAAAGTTTTGAGTGAACATCATGATTCGGTCTTGGCTTGGCATCCTGATAGTAAAGCCACCACAGATCTTCTTACTCGACGTTTTTGGTGGTCTAGGGTGGACCAGGATGTTCAGGAATATGTAGCTGCCTGCAGTTCTTGTGCATGTCCTAAAACCTCACATACTTGTCTGTGCAGGGCTCTTCAACCTTTGGCGATTCCCTGTAGACCATGGACTCATTTGTCAGTAGATTTCATCACTGATCCACCCATATTAGTAGGTAATATTATAATATTGGTGGTGGTGAATAGATTCAGCATGGTGGCTCATTTCATTTTGCTACCCACTTTACCGAATGCCAATACTTTATCACAATTTTTACTAAAGAAATCGTGAAATGACATGGGATTCCATCTGATATTGTTTCTGACCAGGGGGTTCAACTTATTTCCAAATTTTGGAAAGCATTTTGTTCTCACTTGGGGATTCATCTTTCATTTTCATCTGTCTTTCATCCACAGTTGAATGGGCAAACTGATGAATAACTTGTCATGAATATACTGGCAAGGCCCTGTTCTTCAGGGCATATGGTTTTCATCCTGAATTCTGCTCCTTCAATAGGAATCGTTCTTCAGGAGTACCTGAGGAGGAATGGTTTTCTTTATCTATTACATCAGTGTGGCAAGATTTTCTTAATAATTTAAGAAGGATGGGGTCTAAATATAAGAGTAAGGCTTATCGTAAATCCTTGGTGGGTTTAGACCTGAGTGTTGGTAATTTGGTGTGGTGGTCCTTGAAGAACATTAAGTTGAAGGTACCTTCTTGGAAACTGGAACCCAGGTTCATCGGCCCATATAAAATAGTTGCCGCCATTAATCCAGTAGAGTTTTGCTTTGCTTTACCCCTTGCTTTCAAGATCCATAATGTGTTTCACAGATCACTTCTCAAGAAATACAGTATTTTGCATCCTCTGCACCATCGTCACTACCACTTTGCCACGTCATTGTTGATGGGAATCTTGAATTCCAGATAGTCAAGGATTAATGATTCTCACTTTGTACGCCTGTCTCTTCAATATTTGGTACATTAGAAGGTTATGGTCCTGAGGAGAGAATGTGGGTACCAGCATCTGACGTTCATGTGATCAGGTTGGTTTGGTCTCTTCACTAGTCACATCCAGATAAACCTGGTTCTGAGGTTCCAAAAGTCCCTCATAGTAGGTGTTGTGGTGTCTGGTTTCATTATCTTCTGCACTAATTAAAACTGCTTCACCATCAGTGTAGGTTTTTTTTATTGCTGGCAGTGCAAGAGTTAATCAGTTCAGTTGATCTCCTGGAGCTCTCCATCTTGGATTATGGAAACAATGAAACTGGGAAAGAAAAAAGCACAATAGGGTCTTAACTGGTAACAAAAAAAGTGGCAAGGGAAAGGATCCACTCACCTTATATAGCCTTATATAGTTGCTACTGAGCAACATGCAACTGGCATGAAATAGATATCAGCTGCTGCTAGGACATCGGTCACTAGAAGGACCAAACAGTGTGAAACGATCGGGAGGGAGATGTCACTCCTGAAACCTTTTGTTTCTGTCCTGATGAAGAGTTGGAAACCACTGTGAATTCATCAGCAGCAACAGCACAGGAGTGTTATCTCCCTCCCGATCGTTTCTCCATTGTGGATTCTTTCAACTGTTTGGTATTAGCCATTCCCCTCTGGTTTATATGCCCTCCACTGGCACTTGGGAATTGCCAGTGATAGTTATCCTTCCTGGTTAGGAGTTGGAGGTTAAGTTCAGTGTTTGGAGTAGAGGCCCTTTTACATTTAGCGATGCACCAGCAATCCGACCAGCGATCCGACCCGGTCAGGATCGCTGGTGCATCGCTAAATGATCGCTAGTGAGCTGTCACACAGGCAGACCTCACAGCAATGCAGCAGCGACGCAGCGCACGATACTCACCTCTCACACACAGCGATCATGATGTCCTCCCGCCTGCCTCCACGCATCGCTCGTTGTCACAGCAGGAAGCCCAGCAGGAATATGACGACGAGAAATGGAGCCGGACAGTCTCGCGTGATCAGCGATTGACAGCGGGGGAGCCGGTTGGAGGTAAGTATCACACATAGCGATATCGCTAGTGATATCGCTATAACGTCACAAAATCGGTGACGTTATAGCGATATCGCTAGCGATATCGCTATGTGTAAAACCCCCTTAAGTGTTTGGATAGTTGTTCAAGAGATTGCTGCATGGAGTTTGTTTATGTGGCCATCCTCATTCTCTCCTATGTGGTTTCACCTTTTCTATACCTCCATTGTAAATATTCCACTCTGTTGTTTGGTGAGTGTAATTTGTCTTCCTTTATCTGGTATATGTTACCCTATACACTTTAAGGGGGTTTTACACTAAGCGATATCGCTAGCAATATCGCTAAAACGTCACTGGTTTTGTGACGTTATAGCGATATTGCTAGCGATATCGCTATGTGTGATACTTACCCACGACCGGCTCCCCCGCTGTCCATCGCTGATCGCGCGAGAATGTCCGGCTCCATTTCTCGTCGGGTGCTTCCTGCTGAGACTTCCTGCTGTGACGATGAGCGACGCGTGGAGGCGGGCGGGAGGACGTCTGGATCGCTGTGTGTGAATGGTAAGTATCGTGCGCTGCGTCGCTGCTGCATCTCTGTGAGATCTTTCTGTATGAAAGCTCACTAGCGATCATTTAGCGATGCACCAGCAATCCTGACCGGGTGGGATCGCTGGTCGGATCGCTGGTGCATCGCTAAATGTAAAAGGGCCTTTAGTTTCACACCTCCATGGGTGGGGGAGGGAACAGATAACAGTTACGCTAGAAGCACAGCAAGGTATGTGACCCCGGTGTCTCAACCTTCAAGAGTAATTGAGGGGACAGGGATAGAATAGGGTGCCCCCTATTTCGAGGGATTGGATAGGTGCAAACAGTCCCTAGTCACTGTGTGACAAATGCTTATTATAGTGGGGGAACCTTTTAAGGAATAACTTTCACCACTTCTAGCATGTTAATATGACTAACTTGTAATAAATTGGCCAAATTGAATAAAACATGTTTTTTTCTTTTTAATCATTAAATATTCTCTCCTTTGTTACAGAGATATTCGCTTCTAAACTTCAGGGCACATTTAATACTTATTTTCCCTTAAAGCAAGAGGGCTTTAAGAAAATTTCTTCTCTGGGGGCTTTTAGTTTTGCTATTGTATGATGTTGTCCAATCACAAGAAGGCAGTAACATATGGGGAAAAATAATAAGCACTCCATGACCTGCATTGTAATAGATATGTAAATCCTGTCTATACACACAATTAATGGCTGGTTCGAGAATGTTGTGTAATATTGAAGTGAATGTCATAACAACAGTAGGAGATGAAAGCTTCAGTGTGCAAGCAGTGTTTGTCACATACATATTCCAGGTACTGGGACATTATTACTCGATACCGGGAAAGATCCAGAGTGGTGTCTGTAATGACAAAACACTGTATAATGACATTACAAAGCAGCTCTCCTCTACTCCCAAATGCTTGTAATGGCAGAAAGTGCACGAGTTAGGAAATCTCTCTGAAAAAACAGTTCTAACATTCTTTGCAGATGTTTGCTTTCCCCTCAGTATGACACTGCCTTCTTATGATTGGCAATGTGATACAGTAGAAAAAGTAAACACCCCCAAATAAAAATTTCTGATAATGTCCCCTGGTTGAAAGGGAAATTAGCATATTAGGTACCCTAAACTTTAAAAGCCAATACCTCTGTAATGGAGAAGAAATCAAAAAAGATTTTATTCAGCTCTTTAGCCACTTTACATTTAAAGTAGCCAGTTTAACATTCAAAATGTGGTGAAAGGTCCTGTATAAAAGTCTACATGCTGCCAAAATAAAACATAATAATTCTAACTAGCTTGGCACGTGCAAAATTTTTGCACATTGGTTGTCAGGGGCGCAGGCAATTTCAGAAAAAGCAAGCTGGTCAAATGTAAATGTATTTCATGAGCTGATGAACACAGACAGGTATTTATATATGTAGATTGGTAATACAATAAATTGGTTTGATAAGTAGAGGCCCAAAAATGTTTTCTGCAGGTTTTTTCTTGCTGAAGGGGGCTAGTTTACCTTTCAAATCATTTGTGTGTGTGGGTGAAGTATGAACAGGGATATAAAGGAATCACCGAAAAACAGTGTTTAGAAATAATAGAATAGATACTTGTGTAACTGTCTTTCTAAGATAAGCCATGTGTGTCTACCGTATTTTTCGGACTATAAGACGCATCGGACTATAAGACGCACCCAGGTTTTAGAGGTGGAAAGTAGGGAAAAAAATTTTGACGCAAAAAATGTGGTAAAATATTAAATAACATACTATTATAAGTGGTATATTATATATAATAGCATGCTATTGTGTTGGAAGCTACGGGTAGGAGATGGTGCTGCAAGACCAGTGTGGTGTCAGTAAAGTACTATATGAAAATGCTGGAGGGTGAGTATAAGAATGGGGGCATAGGGCTTATATTTAAAGCACCACTCCAGCACTGAAAAATAACACTGGGGTGCTGCTTTAAGATCCCATGGGAGAACTATAACTCCCAGCATGTCTTGCAGATCCTATGACATGCTGGGAGTTATAGTTCACCACAGGAGTGGCAGAGTGCATTTTTATGTGTTGTAATTTTAATTAATTCTTACTTGTGCAGGTCCCGAAGCCAGCCACGCTGTGGTGAAGTAATGAAGAGCTGCAGCATGACATCACCACACAGAGCCCTATTGCCTCTCCACAGGTCATGTAAGAAGAAGCTTGCAGATTCTAGTGTGTCTTCAGGACCTTTGATGACATCATGAAGAGGGAGGGCTTTGTGTGGTCAAGTGATGCTCCAGTCCGCCCTCTTCATGACCTCACACAGGTCCTATGGAGCACTCAGTCAGTGGCATTCCTCCCTCCTGTGGCACCCGACACACGATCTCCCCAGCGGTGCAGGAATCCTGGCGCTGGGGAAACCATGTGGGTCTGCTGTTTAAGTGAAGGAATATTTATTTGATGCTCCCCGCTCACTGCTCAGCACTGACAGGTGGACGGGGAAGCGGCTAATGAATATTCACTTCACTTTAATAATCAGGAATAAGTGGTTGCCCCAGCACCAGATTTCTGCAGTGGGAACATTTTCCTGCCTCCTGTGAGTGTGCTTTAAGTGCTATCCCACTCCACTGCTGCCCCCAGTGCCAGCTTCAGGTTTTTGAGGGCCCCGGGCGAAAGAAAGAGTCTCAGTGGGCCCCCCTTTAACACATACCACAATTCAGGCCATGTGACATCCTTGGTGCCGGCCAAAAATGGACTTGTCTCCGTGTAGATCACACGGACACACATGTGATCCACACAGACACTCGCTCTGTGGCAAAACACGCTCATGTGAAGGAGGCTATTGATTGGTAGTGTAAGTAAGAAAGAAAGAGCAGAGAGAGAAAGAAAGAACAGAGAGAGAACAGAAAGAGAGAAAGAAAGAACAGAGAGAAAGAACAGAGAAAGAAAGAACACAGAGAAAGAAAGGAATAACAGAGAGAGAAAGAAAGAACAGAGAGAGATAGATTAGAGCGAGAAAGAGAAAGAAAAGGAAAGAGAGAGGGGAAAGAATGAAAGAACAGAGAGAAAAAAAGAACAGAGAGAGAAAGAAAGAGGGGAAAGAAAGAACAGAGAGAAGGAAAAAAGAAAGAAAGAAAAAGAACAGAGAGAAAGAAAGAGTGGACAGAAAAAAAGAACAGGGAGAGAAAGAAAAAGAATGAGGGTAAAGAAAGAAAGAACAGGGAGGTAGAGAGAAAAAGAAAGAGGGTAAAGAACAGAGAGAGAAAGAATGAAAGAGGGGGAAGAAAGCAAGAACAGAGAAAGAAAGAAGGGAAAGAAAGAGCAGAGAGAGAAAGAAAGAAAGAACAGAGAGAGAAAGAAAGAGAGGAAAGAAAGAGAACAGAGAGAGAGAGAAAGGAAAAAAAAGATTAGAGAGAAAGAAAGAACAGAGAGAGAGAAAGAAACAGAGAGAGAAAGAAATATTTTATAAAGATACTATAGCAGCCCGGCTCCCATTGTAGTGCCCACCTGAGCCTCCTGGTGCAGGACATATCATGATCCGCTCACATGGTCATCATCCCTGATTCCAAGGTGATCCCGCTGTCAGAGGAGGACACGGTGATGGATCTGAAGCATTCCCTGAAGTGCCTCCATGGTTCCGTCACAATCTCCTCCTGAAATTACGTCATTTCTGGTCAGCTGCCAGCACGTCACTTCCAGTAGAACGTCACGTGGGAGTTTTAAAGTGCTTCTTGGGGCTCCGACGCGTACTCCTGTGTCCACGGGAGAAGTAAGCTCCCGGCTGGGGCAGTCTCTCTCTCAAAATCGGGACTGTCCCGCTGGATCCGGGACGGTTGGGAGGTATGAATGCTCCCCACCATACACCCCGTACATGCACGGCTCCACTTTGTATGCCTCGTACACACACGGCTCTGCTCCGTACACCTTGTACACACGCAGCTCTGCTCCATACACACGCGGCTTCAATCCGTACACCCTGTACACACCTGGCTCTGCTCCGCTCCGTAAACACACGGCTCAGCTCCATACACACAGGGCTCCGTTCTGTACATCTCGTACACACATGGCTCCGCTCCGTACGCCTCATGCACATCTGGCTCCGCTCCATACACCTCTTTTGTGAGTTCATTTTTCCCTTCACCATTGAGGTCTGATGAACTCCCTCCTCTGGTGAAGGAAGGTAGTGAGGCTGATTACCAAACACCTGGGCAGCTAGATGATGACTGGGTGGCTGGAATTGAGGACTGGATATAAGGCTGCCGACGCCCTTCTTCCTGGCTGGTGATTTTCCTGCTGGATTCTTGGAGACCAGTCTGATTCCTGCGTCTCAAAGCTAAGTTTTTCTGCTCTGCTTTGTACTCTTCAGTTTTGTTTTTGTTTTGCCTTGTTTTTTGGGAGTTCTGCCATCCCCGGCCGGGGGTGAGCTGAATTCCATTTTTGTCTCTGATCTGTTGATCTTTTGCTCTGTCTTCAGAATATACCTGAGTGCTGATATAGTCTTTTGAAGCCTAGCGACTTCAGGGCCTGTTTTTCCTATCAGTCGGTTGGCTCATTTTGATAGGGTTTTTGCGGATGGCAGACAGCAGCTTTCCTATCCTGTCCTATGTAGTTAGCTTGGGCCCCATCATTTGCTCAACCTATCTTTATATCTGTGTTAGTGTTTTCATCTTGCTTCACCGTCATTATATGTTGGGGGCTGCCTATTGCTTTGGGGTCTGCTCTGGGGCAGTTTAGTTTTTCCCCTTTCTGTCTTTAGGCTATGTAGTTCTCCGGCTGTGATCGAGGGGTCTAGGGCACCGTAGGAACCCCCCACGGCTACTGCTAGTTGTTGTGGATAGGTTCAGGGGTCTGCAATCCGATAGCTGCCAACCTCTCTGGTTTTTCTGGACTTAGCTGGTATTTTGTTTTTTCCTCCTTCGGTGACTCATCATAACACACTTCGTACACATGCGCCAGACAGTGTGAGTGGAAAGAATGAAAGAAAGAACAGAGAGAGAAAGAAAGAGGGGAAAGAAAGAAGAGAGAAAGAAAGAAAAAAAGAAAGAAAAAGTGGACAGAAAAAAAGAACAGGGAGAGAGAGAGAAAGAAGGAGGGTAAAGAAAGAAAGAACAGGGAGGTAGAGAGAAAAAGAAAGAGGGGAAAGAACAGAGAGAGAAAGAAAGAAAGAGCAGAGAGAGAAAGAAAGAAAGAAAGAAAGAAAGAACGAACGAACAGAGAGAGAAAGATTATATTTGGACCATAAGACCACAGGTGAACCTAGCCTCTCTGCTGCCTGAGGTGAACAGCAAAATGACGCCCCCCCCACACACAAAGTAAATTTTTATATCTATATTGTAAAACTGAAAACAATAGTGTTTCCAGGGCCGCTGAGCGGAGATGGAAGAGAACCCATTCTACTGAGCACTTCAGCGCATACAAGCAGTCCCTTGCCAGCTTTAAGTCCACGCTCTCTGCTGCTAAACAAACTTACTTTGCATCTCTCATATCCTCCCTGTCTCACAACTAGTGTTGAGCGATGCCATCCAATACCCTAAAATATCGGATCGGATGGTATCGGCCCGATACGAAAAAAGTATCGGGTATCGCCGATTCCGATACCGGAAGTCCCATTCAAGTCTATGGGACTTCCGGTATCGGAATAAGAAAAACCCTTTTCTCTCCTTGTACAGCCTCTCGGGGGGGTGTACGGACCTTCCGGGGGTCTGTGCCGACTACCCAGGGGTCTGTGCGGACTGCCGGGGCTCTGTACCGACTGCCCGGGTGTCTGTGCAGGCTGCGGGGGGCTGTGCCGGCCTGCTGGTGGTCTGTACCGACTGCCCGGGTGTCTGTGCCGACTGCCGGGGGGCTGTGCCGGCCTGCGGGTGGTCTGTACCGACTGCCGGGGGTCTGTACCCACTGCCCGGGTGTCTGTGCGGAGTGCCGGGGGCTGTGCCGGCCTGCCGGTGGTCTGTACCGACTGTCCGGGGGTCTGAGCAGACTGCGGGGGTCTGTGCAGGATCGTCCGATGGGACTACAAGTCCCATCGGGCGATGCCTGCTACCATGACGGTGATTGACACATTAGCCAATGATGGGACAGTAGTAATCCCATCATACGGCTAATGTGTTGAATGTACAAAAAAAAAAAAAAATACATACATACTACATGCTACATACATACTACATACATACTACATGCTACATACATACATGCTACATACATACTACATGCTACATACATACATGCAACATATATACCACATGCATGCAACATGCATACTACATATATACCACATATATACTACATGCATGCAACATGCATACTACATATATACCACATATACCGGGGGGCTGTGCCGACTATCCGGGGGTCTGTGCCGGCCTGCCGGGGGGCTGTGCCGGCCTGCGGGTGGTCTGTACCGACTGTCCGGGGGTCTGAGCAGACTGCGGGGGTCTGTGCAGGATCGTCCGATGGGACTACAAGTCCCATCGGGCGACGCCTGCTACCATGACGGTGATTGACACATTAGCCAATGATGGGACAGTAGTAGTCCCATCATCCGGCTAATGTGTTGAATGTACAAAAAAAAAAAATACATGCTACATACATGCTACATACATACTACATACATACTACATGCTACATACATACTACATACATACTACATGCTACATACATACTACATACATACTACATGCTACATACATACATGCAACATATATATCACATGCATGCAACATGCATACTACATATATACCACATATATACTACATGCATGCAACATGCATACTACATATATACCACATATACCGGGGGGGCTGTGCCGACTGTCCGGGGTCTGTGCCGGCCTGCCGGGGGGCTGTGCCGGCCTGCCGGTGGTCTGAGCGGACTGCCGAGGGTCTGTGCCGACCTGCCGGGGGTCTGTGCGGACTACCCGGGGGTCTGTACCGGCCTGCCGGGGGTCTGTGCCGGCCTGCCGGTGGTCTGTACCAACTGTCCGGGGGTCTGTGCGGACTGCCGGTGGTCTGTACCGACTGTGCGGGGGTCTGTGCAGGCTGCGGGGGTCTGTACGGGCCTGCCGGGGGGCTGTGCCGGCCTGCCGGTGGTCTGTGCCGACAGCCCGGGGGTCTGTGCGGACTGCCGTCGGTCTGTACAGGATCCCATCGGGCGATGCCTGCTACCATGATGGTGATTGACACATTAGCCAATGATAGGACAGTAGTAGTCCCATCATCCGGCTAATGTGTTGAATGTACAAAAAAAAAAAAAATACATGCTACATACATGCTACATACATACTACATACATACTACATGCTACATACATACTACATACATACTACATGCTACATACATACTACATACATACTACATGCTACATACATACATGCAACATATATACCACATGCATGCAACATGCATACTACATATATACCACATATACCGGGGGGCTGTGCCGACTATCCGGGGGTCTGTGCCGGCCTGCCGGGGGGCTGTGCCGGCCTGCCGGGGGTCTGTGCCGGCCTGCCGGGGGTCTGTGCGGATTGCCCGGGGGTCTGTGCGGACTGCCGGGGGTCTGTACCGGCCTGCCGGGGGTCTGTGCCGGCCTGCCGGTGGTCTGTACCGACTGTCCGGGGGTCTGTGCGGACTGCCGGTGGTCTGTACCGACTGTGCGGGGGTCTGTGCAGGCTGCGGGGGTCTGTACGGGCCTGCCGGGGGGCTGTGCCGGCCTGCCGGTGGTCTGTGCCGACAGCCCGGGGGTCTGTGCGGACTGCCGTCGGTCTGTACAGGATCCCATCGGGCGATGCCTGCTACCATGATGGTGATTGACACATTAGCCAATGATAGGACAGTAGTAGTCCCATCATCCGGCTAATGTGTTGAATGTACAAAAAAAAAAAAAATACATGCTACATACATGCTACATACATACTACATACATACTACATGCTACATACATACTACATACATACTACATGCTACATACATACTACATACATACTACATGCTACATACATACTACATACATACTACATGCTACATACATACATGCAACATATATACCACATGCATGCAACATGCATACTACATATATACCACATATACCGGGGGGCTGTGCCGACTATCCGGGGGTCTGTGCCGGCCTGCCGGGGGGCTGTGCCGGCCTGCCGGGGGTCTGTGCCGGCCTGCCGGGGGTCTGTGCGGATTGCCCGGGGGTCTGTGCGGACTGCCGGGGGTCTGTACCGGCCTGCCGGGGGTCTGTGCCGGCCTGCCGGTGGTCTGTACCAACTGTCCGGGGGTCTGTGCGGACTGCCGGTGGTCTGTACCGACTGTGCGGGGGTCTGTGCAGGATGCGGGGGTCTGTATGGGCCTGCCGGGGGGCTGTGCTGGCCTGCCGGTGGTCTGTACCGACTGTCCGGGGGTCTGAGCGGACTGCCGGGGGTCTGTACCGGCCTGCCGGGGGCCTGTGCCGACTGTCCAGGGGTCTGTGCGGACTGCCCGGGGGTCTGTGCGGACTGCCGGGGGTCTGTACCGGCCTGCCGGGGGTCTGTGCCGGCCTGCCGGTGGTCTGTACCGACTGTCCGGGGGTCTGAGCGGACTGCCGGGGGTCTGTGCAGGATCGTCCCATGGGACTACAAGTCCCATCGGGCGATGCCTGCTACCATGATGGTGATTGACACATTAGCCAATGATGGGACAGTAGTAGTCCAAACATCCGGCCTATGTGTTGAATGTAAAAAAAAAAGAAAAATACATACTACATACATACTACATGCTACATACATACATGCTACATACATACTACATGCATGCAACATACATACATACTACTTGCAACATGCATACTACATACATGCAACATACATATATACTACATATATACTACATGCATACTACATATATACCACATATATACTACATGCATGCAACATACATACATACTACATGCAAAATGCATACTACATATATACTACATGCATGCAACATACATAGTACATATATACCACATGCATGCAACATGCATACTATTTATACCACATATATACTACATGCATGCAACATACATACAACATATATACTACATGCATGCAACATACATATATACTACATGCAACATGCTTACTACATATATACTACATGCATGCAACATACATACTACATATATAACACATGCATGCAACATGCATACTATATACAGTATATACCACATATATACTACATGCATGCAACATACATATATACTACATATATACTACATGCATGCAACATATATAATACATATATACTACATGCAACATACATACTACATATATACTACATATATACCACATGCATGCAACATGCATACTACATATATACTACATGCATGCAACATACTGTACATATATACTACATGCATGCAACATACATATATACTACATGCAACATGCTTACTACATATATACTACATGCATGCAACATACATACTACATATATACCACATGCATGCAACATGCATACTATATATACCACATATATACTACATGCATGCAACATACATATATACTACATATATACATGCATGCAACATATATAATACATATATACTACATGCAACATACATACTACATATATACTACATATATACCACATGCATGCAACATGCATACTTCATATATACTACATATATACTACATGCATGCAACATACATATATACTACATGAAACATGCTTACTACATATATACTACATGCATGCAACATACATACTACATATGTACCACATGCATACAACATGCATACTATATATATACCACATATACACTACATGCATGCAACATATATATAATACATATATACTACATGCAACATACATACTACATACATACTACATATATACCACATGCATGCAACATGCATACTACATATATACTACATATATACTACATGCATGCAACATACATACATACTACATATATACCACATGCATGCAACATGCATACTACATATATACTACATATATACTACATGCATGCAACATACATATATACTACATATAATACATTCATACAATACATACATATAGACATACAGTACATATAACATAGAGTACATACTCACCATCACTTGTCACTTTGATCCCCGAAGCCATTGTCGTCTATGGAATAAAGATTAAAATAACAAAGCACAAATATACTCACCCCTGATCCGCAGAAATCCATGAGAGTCCCGCGACGATCTTGCGTGGAGAACTGCAGCATCAGCTGATGCTACCGTTCTCTAAGGGGCCCAGGAAACCAGTGTTGGGAGGTAGGTATCCTTCCGCCCTGTATTCCTCCGCCAGTGAAAAAAAAAAAAAAAAGCCCATAGTCTCACTTTATGGCAAAAGCTGCATGGGAAATTTTTCACACAGCAATGCCATGAAATGAGACTAGGGACTTTTTTTTTCTTTACAGTGGCGGAGGAATACAGGGCGGAAGGATACCTACCTCCCGACACTGGTTTCCTGGAGCCCGTAGAGAACGGTAGCATCAGCTGATGCTGCTGTTCTCCACGCAAGATCGTTGTGAGACACCCGTGGACTTCTGCGGATCAGGGGTGAGTATATTTGTGCTTTGTTATTTTAATCTTTATTCCATAGACGACAATGGCTTCGGGGATCAAAGTGACAAGTGATGGTGAGTATGTACTCTATGTTATATGTACTGTATGTCTATATGTATGTATTGTATGAATGTATTGTATGTAGTATATATGTATGTTGCATGCATGTAGTATATATGTAGTATATATGTAGTATGCATGTTGCATGCATGTGGTATATATGTAGTATGTATGTATGTTGCATGCATGTAGTATATATGTAGTATATATGTAGTATGCATGTTGCATGCATGTGGTATATACAGTGGGGCAAAAAAGTATTTAGTCAGTCAGCAATAGTGCAAGTTCCACCACTTAAAAAGATGAGAGGCGTCTGTAATTTACATCATAGGTAGACCTCAACTATGGGAGACAAACTGAGAAAAAAAATCCAGAAAATCACATTGTCTGTTTTTTTTTCATTTTATTTGCATATTATGGTGGAAAATAAGTATTTGGTCAGAAACAAAATTTAATCTCAATACTTTGTGATATATCCTTTGTTGGCAATGACAGAGGTCAAACGTTTTCTGTAAGTCTTCACAAGGTTGCCACACACTGTTGTTGGTATATTGGCCCATTCCTCCATGCAGATCTCCTCTAGAGCAGTGATGTTTTTGGCTTTTCGCTTGGCAACACGGACTTTCAACTCCCTCCAAAGGTTTTCTATAGGGTTGAGATCTGGAGACTGGCTAGGCCACTCCAGGACCTTGAAATGCTTCTTACGAAGCCACTCCTTCGTTGCCCTGGCGGTGTGCTTTGGATCATTGTCATGTTGAAAGACCCAGCCACGTTTCATCATCAATGCCCTTGCTGATGGAAGGAGGTTTGCACTCAAAATCTCACGATACATGGCCCCATTCATTCTTTCATGTACCTGGATCAGTCGTCCTGGCCCCTTTGCAGAGAAACAGCCCCAAAGCATGATGTTTCCACCACCATGCTTTACAGTAGGTATGGTGTTTGATGGATGCAACTCAGTATTCTTTTTCCTCCAAACACGACAAGTTGTGTTTCTACCAAACAGTTCCAGTTTGGTTTCATCAGACCATAGGACATTCTCCCAAAACTCCTCTGGATCATCCAAATGCTCTCTAGCAAACTTCAGACGGGACCGGACATGTACAGGCTTAAGCAGTGGGACACGTCTGGCACTGCAGGATCTGAGTCCATGGTGGCGTAGTGTGTTACTTATGGTAGGCCTTGTTACATTGGTCCCAGCTCTCTGCAGTTCATTCACTAGGTCCCCCCGCGTGGTTCTGGGATTTTTGCTCACCGTTCTTGTGATCATTCTGACCCCACGGGGTGGGATTTTGCGTGGAGCACCAGATCGAGGGAGATTATCAGTGGTCTTGTATGTCTTCCATTTTCTAATTATTGCTCCCACAGTTGATTTCTTCACTCCAAGCTGGTTGGCTATTGCAGATTCAGTCTTCCCAGCCTGGTGCAGGGCTACAATTTTGTTTCTGGTGTCCTTTGACAGCTCTTTGGTCTTCACCATAGTGGAGTTTGGAGTCAGACTGTTTGGGGGTGTGCACAGGTGTCTTTTTATTCTGATAACAAGTTTAAACAGGTGCCATTACTACAGGTAATGAGTGGAGGAAAGAGGAGACTCTTAAAGAAGAAGTTACAGGTCTGTGAGAGCCAGAAATCTTGATTGCTTGTTTCTGACCAAATACTTATTTTCCACCATAATATGCAAATAAAATGAAAAAAAAACAGACAATGTGATTTTCTGGATTTTTTTTTCTCAGTTTGTCTCCCATAATTGAGGTCTACCTATGATGTAAATTACAGACGCCTCTCATCTTTTTAAGTGGTGGAACTTGCACTATTGCTGACTGACTAAATACTTTTTTGCCCCACTGTATGTAGTATGTATGTTGCATGTAGTATAAATGTATTATATATATGTTGCATGCATGTAGTGTATATGTGGTATATATGTAGTATATATGTATGTTGCATGCATGTAGTATATATGTGGTATATATATAGTATGCATGTTGTATGCATGTGGTATATATGTAGTATATATGTATGTTGCATGCATGTAGTATATATGTGGTATATATAGTATGCATGTTGCATGCATGTGGTATATATGTAGTATGTATGTATGTTGCATGTAGTATATATGTATTATATATGTTGCATGCATGTAGTATATATGTAGTATGCATGTTGCATGCATGTGGTATATATGTAGTATGTATGTAGTATGTATGTTGCATGTAGTATATATGTATTATATATATGTTGCATGCATGTAGTATATTTGTGGTATATATGTAGTATATATGTATGTTGCATGCATGTAGTATATATATGGTATATATATAGTATGCATGTTGCATGCATGTGGTATATATGTAGTATATATGTACAGTCATATGTAAAAGTTTTGGCACCCCTATTAATGTTAACCTTTTTTCTTTATAACAATTTTGGTTTTTGCAACAGCTATTTCAGTTTCATATATCTAATAACTGATGGACTCAGTTATATTTCTGGATTCAAATGAGGTTTATTGTACTAACAGAAAATGTGCAATCTGCATTTAAACAAAATTTGACCGGTGCAAAAGTATGGGCACCCTTATCATTTTCTTGATTTGAACACTCCTAACTACTTTTTACTGACTTCCTGAAGCACTAAATTGGTTTTGTAACCTCATTGAGCTTTGAACTTCATAGCCAGGTGTATCAAATCATGAGAAAAGGTATTTAAAGTGGCCACTTGCAAGTAGTTCTCCTATTTGATTCTCCTATGAAGAGTGACATCATGGGCTCCTCAAAACAACTCTCAAATGATCTGAAAACAAAGATTATTCAACATAGCTTTTCAGGGGAAGGATACAAAAAGTTGTCTCAGAGATTTAACCTGTCAGTTTCCACTGTGAGGAACATAGTAAGGAAATGGAAGAACACAGGTACAGTTCTTGTTAAGCCCAGAAGTGGCAGGCCAAGAAAAATATCAGAAAGGCAGAGAAGAAGAATGGTGAGAACAGTCAAGGACAATCCACAGACCACCTCCAAAGACCTGCAGCATCATCTTGCTGCAGATGGTGTCACTGTGCATCGGTCAACAATACAGCACACTTTGCACAAGGAGAAGCTGTATGGGAGAGTGATGCGAAAGAAGCCGTTTCTGCAAGCACGCCACAAACAGAGTCGCCTGAGGTATGCAAAAGCACATTTGGACAAGCCAGTTACATTTGGGAAGAAGGTCCTGTGGACTGATGAAACAAAGATTGAGTTGTTTGGTCATACAAAAAGGCGTTATGCATGCGCTGTATTGTTGACCGATGCACAGTGACACCATCTGCAGCAAGATGATGCTGCCGGTCTTTGGAGGTGGTCTGTGGATTGTCCTTGACTGTTCTCACCATTCTTTTTCTCTGCCTTTCTGATATTTTTCTTAGCCTGCCACTTCTGGGCTTAACAAGAACTGTACCTGTGTTCTTCCATTTCCTTACTATGTTCCTCACAGTGGAAACTGACAGGTTAAATCTCTGAGACAACTTTTTGTATCCTTCACCTGAAAAGCTATGTTGAATAATCTTTGTTTTCAGATCATTTGAGAGTTGTTTTGAGGAGCCCATGATGCCACTCTTCATAGGAGAATCAAATAGGAGAACTACTTGCAAGTGGCCACTTTAAATACCTTTTCTCATGATTTGATACACCTGGCTATGAAGTTCAAAGCTCAATGAGGTTACAAAACCAATTTAGTGCTTCAGGAAGTCAGTAAAAAGTAGTTAGGAGTGTTCAAATCAAGACAATGATAAGGGTGCCCATACTTTTGCACCGGTCAAATTTTGTTTAAATGCAGATTGCACATTTTCTGTTAGTACAATAAACCTCATTTGAATCCAGAAATATAACTGAGTCCATCAGTTATTAGATATATGAAACTGAAATAGCTGTTGCAAAAACCAAAATTGTTATAAAGAAAAAAGGTTAACATTAATAGGGGTGCCCAAACTTTTACATATGACTGTATGTTGCATGCATGTAGTATATATGTGGTATATATATAGTATGCTTGTTGCATGCATGTGGTATACATGTAGTATATATGTATGTTGCATGCATGTAGTATATATGTGGTATATATATAGTATGCATGTTGCATGCATGTGGTATATATGTAGTATGTATGTTGCATGCATGTAGTATGCATGTTGCATGTAGTATACATGTATGTTGCATGCATGAAGTATATATGTGGTATATATGTAGTATGTATGTTGCATGCATGTAGTATATATGTATGTTGCATGCATGTAGTATATATGTAGTATGCATGTTGCATGTAGTATATATGTATGTTGCATGCATGTAGTATATATGTGGTATATATGCAGCATGCATGTGGTATATATGTAGTATGTATGTATGTATGTTGCATGCATGTGGTATATATGTAGTATGTATGTATGTTGCATGCATGTAGTATATATGTAGTATGCATGTTGCATGCATGTGGTATATATGTAGTATGTATGTAGTATGTATGTTGCATGTAGTATATATGCATTATATATATGTTGCATGCATGTAGTATATATGTAGTATGCATGTTGCATGCATGTGGTATATATGTAGTATGTATGTAGTATGTATGTTGCATGTAGTATATATGTAGTATATATATGTTGCATGCATGTAGTATATATGTGGTATATATGTATGTTGCATGCATGTAGTATATATGTGGTATATATATATAGTATGCATGTTGCATGCATGTGGTATATATGTAGTATGTATGTTGCATGCATGTAGTATGCATGTTGCATGTAGTATATATGTATGTTGCATGCATGTAGTATATATGTGGTATATATGTAGTATGCATGTTGCATGCATGTAGTATATATGTTGTATTGTATGCATGTATGTTGCATGCATGTAGTATATATGTGGTATATATGTAGTATGCATGTTGCATGCATGTAGTATATATGTAGTATATATGTATGTTGCATGCATGTAGTATGCATGTTGCATGTAGTATGTATGTATGTTGCATGCATGTAGTATGTATGTAGCATGTTTGTAGTATGTATGTAGCATGTAGTATGTATGTAGTATGTATTTTTATTTTTTTTTACATTCAACACATAGGCCGGATGATGGGACTACTACTGTCCCATCATTGGCTAATGTGTCAATCACCGTCATGGTAGCAGGCATCGCCCGATGGGACTTGTAGTCCCATCGGACGATCCTGCACAGACCCCCGCAGCCTGCTCAGACCCCCGGACAGTCGGTATAGACCACCGGCAGGCCAGCACAGACCCCCGGCAGGCCGGTACAGACCCCCGGCAGGCCAGTACAGACCCCCGACAGGCCGCTCAGACCCCCGGACAGTCGGTATAGACCACCGGCAGGCCAGCACAGCCCCCCGGCAGGCCGGTACAGACCTACGGCAGTCCGCAAAGACCCCCGGGCAGTCGGCACAGACCCCCGGGCAGTCGGCACAGACCCCCAGGCAGTCCGCACAGACCCCCGGGAAGTCGGCACAAACCCCCGGGCAGTCGGCACAGACCACCGGCAGGCCGGCACAGCCCCCCGACAGGCCGGTAAAGACCCCCGCAGCCTGCACAGACCCCCGGACAGTCGATACAGACCACCGGCAGGCCGGCACAGCCCCCCGCAGCCTGCACAGACACCCGGGCAGTCGGTACAGACCACCCGCAGGCCGGCACAGCCCCCCGGCAGTCCGCACAGACACCCGGGCAGTCGGTACAGACCACCCGCAGGCCGGCACAACCTCCCAGAAGTCCACACAGACACCCGGGCAGTCGGTACAGACCACCGGCAGGCCAGCACAGCCCCCCGCAGCCAGCACAGACCCCCGGACAGTCGGTACAGACCACCGGCAGGCCGGTACAGACCCCCGGCAGTCCGCTCAGACCCCCTGACAGTCGGTACAGACCACCGGCAGGCCGGCACAGCCCCCCGGCAGGCCGGCACAGCCCCCCGCAGCCTGCACAGACACCCGGGCAGTCGGTACAGACCACCGGCAGGCCGGCACAGCCCCCCGGCAGTCCGCACAGGCCCCGGGCAGTCGGTACAGACCACCGGCAGGCCGGTACAGACCCCCGCAGCCTGCACGGACCCCCGGACAGTCGGTACAGACCACCGGCAGGCCGGTACAGACCCCCGGGCAGTCGGCACAGACCCCCGGACAGTCGGCACAGCCCCCCGGTATATGTGGTATATATGTAGTATGCATGTTGCATGCATGTAGTATATATGTAGTATGCATGTTGCATGCATGTGGTATATATGCAGTATGTATGTATGTTGCATGCATGTAGTATATATGTTGCATGTATGTAGCATGTATGTAGTATGTATGTAGCATGTAGTTAGTATGTAGTATGTATTTTTTTTTCTTATATTCAACACATAGGCCGGATGATGGGACTACTACTGTCCCATCATTGGCTAATGTGTCAATCACCGTCATGGTAGTAGGCATCGCCCGATGGGACTTATAGTCCCATCGGACGATCCTGCATAGACCCCCGCAGCCTGCTCAGACCCCCGGACAGTCGGCCCAGCCCCCCGGCAGGCCAGCACAGCCCCCCGGCAGTCCGCACAGACCCCCGGGCAGTCGGCACAGACCCCCGGACAGTCGGCACAGTGCCCAGCAGGGCGGCACAGCCCCCCGGCAGGCCAGCACAGCCCCCCGGTAGGCCGGTGCAGACCCCCGGCAGTCGGCACAGCCCCCCGGCAGGCCGGTACAGACCCCCGGCAGTCCGCTCAGATACCCGGACAGTCGGTACAGACCACCGGCAGGCCGGCACAGCCCCCCGGCAGGCCGGTACAGACCCCCGGGCAGTTGGCACAGACCCCCGGACAGTCGGCACAGCCCCCCGGTATATGTGGTATATATGTAGTATGCATGTTGCATGCATGTAGTATATATGTAGTATGCATGTTGCATGCATGTGGTATATATGCAGTATGTATGTATGTTGCATGCATGTAGTATATATGTTGCATGTATGTAGCATGTATGTAGTATGTATGTAGCATGTAGTATGTATGTAGTATGTTTTTTTTTTTCTTACATTCAACACATAGGCCGGATGATGGGACTACTACTGTCCCATCATTGGCTAATGTGTCAATCACCGTCATGGTAGCAGGCATCGCCCGATGGGACTTGTAGTCCCATCGGATGATCCTGCACAGACCCCCTCAGCCTGCTCAGACCCCCGGACAGTCGGCACAGCCCCCCGGCAGGCCAGCACAGCCCCCCGGTAGGCCGGTACAGACCCCCGGCAGTCCGAACAGACCCCCGGGCAGTCGGCACAGACGCCCGGACAGTCGGCACAGCCCCCCGGCAGGCCAGCACAGCTCCCCGGTAGGCCGGTACAGACCCCCGGCAGTCCGCACAGACCCCCGGGCAGTCGGCACAGACCCCCGGACAGTCGGCACAGCCCCGCGGCAGGCCGGTACAGACCCCCGGCAGTCCGCTCAGACCCCCGGACAGTCGGTACAGACCACCGGCAGGCCGGCACAGCCCCCCGGCAGGCCGGTACAGACCCCCCGGCAGTCCGCTCAGACCCCCGGACAGTCGGTACAGACCACCGGCAGGCCGGCACAGCCCCCCGGCAGGCCGGTACAGACCCTCGGACAGTCGGCACAGACCCCTGGTATATATGTAGTATGCATGTTGCATGCATGTAGTATATATGTGGTATATATGTAGTATGCATGTTGCATGCATGTGGTATATATGCAGTATGTATGTTTGTTGCATGCATGTGGTATATATGCAGTATGTATGCATGTTGCATGTATGTAGCATGTATGTAGCATGTAGTATATATGTTGCATGTATGTAGCTTGCATGTAGTATGTATGTAGCATGTATGTAGCATGTAGTATGTATGTAGCATGTATGTAGTAGGGATTTTTTTTTGTTTTTGTACATTCAACACATTAGCCGGATGATGGGACTACCACTGTCCCATCATTGGCTAATGTGTCAATCACCATCATGGTAGCAGGCATCGCCCGATGGGACTTGTAGTCCCATCGGACGATCCTGCACAGACCCCCGGACAGTCGGCACAGCCGCCCCGGCAGGCCGGTACAGACCACCGGCAGGCCGGTACAGACCCACGGCAGTCCGCACAGACCCCCGGGCTGTCGGCACAGACCACCGGCAGGCCGGCATAGCCCCCCGGAAGGCCGGTACAGACCCCAGGGCAGTCGGCACAGACCACCGGGAGGCCGGCACGGACCACCGGGAGGCCGGTACGGACCCCCGGCAGTCCGCTCAGACCCCCGGGCAGTCGGCATAGACCCCCCCCTCCGGAAGGCCCGAACTGACGGCGCATCATGATGCGCACAGACTGCGCATCATGATGACGTCATTTCGGCAGCCAATCAGGGCCACAACAGTGGCTCTTTGCATTATGGGAACTTCCAATTCCGATATCCGATATTGTAAAAATATCGGTACTCGGTATCGGAATTCCGATACAGCGAATATCGGCCGATACCCGATATTTGCAGTATCGGAATGCTCAACACTACTCACAACCCTAAACAATTCTTCAACACTTTCAATTCTCTACTCCGTCCCACAGCACCTCCTCCCCCTCCTCTCATTTCTGCTGAAGACTTCGCCTCCTTCTTTAAGCAGAAGATCGACAAGATCAGACAAAACTTTGGCCCGCAGCCCCCAATGCCCCTCTTAGCTGCTCAGCCCTGTTCTGCAAAAGCCAGCTTCTCCACCATGACAGAAGATCAGCTCTCCACCCTTCTGTCAAGATCACACCTTACCACTTGTGCCCTCGACCCACTCCCGTCTCACCTCATCCCTAACTTGGCCACAGTCTTCATCCTATCTCTAACACACCTCTTCAACCTTTCACTTACAAATGGTGTCTTTCCCTCATCCTTCAAACATGCCTCAATCACACCCATCCTCAAAAAGCCCTCCCTTGATCCATCCGCTGTGTCTAACTATCGCCCGATATCTCTTTTCCCTTACGCCTCAAAACTACTGGAACAGCATGTATATCTTGAACTGTCCTCCCACCTCTCCTCCTGTTCCCTCTTTGACAGGTTACAATCTGGCTTCCGACCGCATCACTCAACTGAAACTGTCCTAACTAAAGTCACTAACGACTTACTAACCGCCAAGAGCAAGCGACACTACTCTGTCCTCCTTCTCCTGGACCTGTCCTCTGCGTTCGACACTGTAGACCATTCCCTCCTGCTACAGACTCTCTCATCTCTTGGCATCACAGACTTGGCCCTATCCTGGATCTCATCATACCTAACAGACTGAAGATTTAGTGTCTCCCTCTCACACACCACCTCCTCACCTCGCCCCCTGTCTGTTGGTCTTCCTCAAGGCTCTGTCCTAGGACCCCTACTATTCTCCATCTACACCTTTGGCTTGGGACAGCTCATAGAATCCTACGGTTTGCAGTATCACCTCTATGCCGATGACATGCAGATCTACCTATCTGGACCCAACCTCGCCTCCTTACTGACTGAAATCCCACAATGTCTGTCTGCTATCTCAGCCTTCTTCTCTGCTCGCTTTCTCAAACTGAACATGCACAAAACAGAATTCATCATCTTTCCCCCATCTCACTCTACCCCTCCACAGACCTATCCATCAATGTCAATGGCTGCTTTCTTTCCCCAGTCCCGCATGCTCGGTGCCTTGGGGTGATCCTCGACTCTGCGCTCTCTTTCAAACCACATATCCAAGCCCTCGTCTCCTCCTGCCGCCTCAAACTCAAAAATATTTCCCAGATCCGCTCATTCCTCAACCACGAAACCACAAAAACACTAGTGCATGCTCTTATCTCCTGCCTCGACTACAGCAACCTTCTACTCTCTGGCCTCCCCTCTAGCCCTCTGGCTCCGCTCCAGTCCATCCTACACTCTGCTGCCAGACTAATCCACCTGTCTCCCCACTATTCCCCAGCCTCCCCCCTATGCCAGGCCCTTCACTGGCTTCCTATTGCCCAGAAGCTCCAATTCAAAACCCTAACCATGTCATACAAAGCCAACCACAACCTGTCCCCTCCATACATCTGTGACAAGGTCTCTAGGTACCTACCCGCACGCAACCTTCGATCATCTCAAGATCTCCTTCTCTACTCCCCCCTTATCTCTTCTTCCCACAACCGCAGACAAGACTTCTCCCGTGCTTCCCCCATACTCTGGAACTCTCTGCCGCAACACATCAGACTCTCACCATCAACGGAAACCTTCAAGAAGAACCTGAAGACCCACCTGTTCCGACAAGCCTACAGCCTGCAATGATCCTCGGTGTACTGAACCACCGCACGACCTGCTCTACCCTCTCCTACTGTATCCTCACCCATCCCTGTAGACTGTGAGCCCTCGCGGGCAGGGTCCCCTCTCCTTATGTACTTGTGTGTCCCTTGTCTTACACATGTTTATTATACTTATCTATATTTCCCCTTTTCACATGTAAAGCGCCATGGAATAAATGGCGCTATATAAATGCATAATAATAATAATAATAGTGGACATTTTGATTTAGATAAATAGAAAAAAAAGGTGTCCAAACACAAGGATGTCAGTGCCATCACACGCACAGACAAGAACAACACAGAAGTATCCAGAACAAGGATCATTAATGGCAATTATAGGCTTGGCACAGGGCTGGACTGGGACAAAAATGCAGCCCTGCCACATAAATCCCACCAGCCCACAAACGATAACACTATAACACTCATCAGCCCCAATCAATGAATTTTTGCTATACTTTGTCGTCCCCTCATCACTCTCTTAAAGGAGTTATTTGAAGAGCCACATGTGAATGACACCACAGTGCATATGATTGATCACAGCTCCATTTACATGGTGCTCTTCAAAGCTGTTTCCCAGGATCATGGGGGTCCCAGCGGTCAGATCCACAACAAACAGAAAGTGATCCCCTATCCCCACAAAATGCTCCATACAGTATTATGGGCCCCATATATTACTGCATACAGTATTATGGGCCCCATATAATGCTCTATACAGTATATTGGGCCCCATATATTACTTCATACAGCATAATGGGCCCCATATATTACTTCATACAGCATAATGAGCCCCATATAATCCTTCTCACCATACCCCACTGCTCTGGTCTCCTCAGTGTATTCTGATCCTGCGCACTGCTTGGCATAGGGACATCATTAACTTTATGTATATAATTGTCCACTTGGACAGATAGTAATAGTGATTTGTTTGTACCCTGTTGTCTGGGGCTGGCCCACTTTATGGGGGTGCCCAGGGCATATGATTATACACCATTAAAAAGTATGAAAGGCTCAATGTGACCAGTGCCACCTAGTTTCCTACC
This sequence comes from Dendrobates tinctorius, assembly GCF_039654945.1. Taxonomy (NCBI): domain Eukaryota; kingdom Metazoa; phylum Chordata; class Amphibia; order Anura; family Dendrobatidae; genus Dendrobates; species Dendrobates tinctorius. The sequence continues at coordinate 3,689,997 of NW_027361734.1, forward strand.
CCTCTTATTCTACCGGTACTGTGGGCACACTGACTGGTACTGAGAAAAAGAAAGAAAGAATAGAGAGATAAAAAAGAAAACAGAGAGAGAGAAAGAAGAGAGAGAGAAAGAAAGAGGGGAAAGAAAGAAAGAAACAGAGAAAGAACAGAAAGAGAAAGAAAGAGGGGACAGAAAAAAAGAACAGAGAGAGAGAGAAAGAAAGTGGGGACAGAAAAAAAACCAGCGAGAGAGAAAAAATAAAGAGGGGAAAGAAAGAAAGAACAGAGAGGGAGTGAGAAAGAGGGGAAAGAAAGAAAGAACAGAGAGAGAAAGAAAAAGAAAGAGGGGAAAGAAAGAACACAGAGATAGAGAAAGAAAGAAAGAAAGAAAGAAAGAAGGGAAAGAAACAGAGAGAGAAAGAAAGAAAGGGGAAAGAAAGAAAGAACAGAGAGAAAGAAAAAGAAAGAGGGGAAGAAAGAACAGAGAGGGAGAGAGAAAGAAAGGGGAAAGAAAGAACAGACAGAAAGAAAGAGAAATAAAGAAAGAACACAGAGAGAGAAAGAACAGAGAGAAAGAAAGAATAGAAAGAAAGAGGGGAAAGAGAACAGAGAAAGAAAGAACAGAGAAAGAAAGGAAGAACAGAGAGAAAGAACAGAGAGAGAAAGAAAGATTAGAGAGAGAAAGAAAGAAAGATTACAGAGAGAAAGAAAGAACAGAGCAAAAAAAGAACAGAGAAAGAGAGGAAAGAAAGAACATTGAGAGAGAAAGAGGGGAAAAGAAAGAAAGAACAGAGAGAAAATAGAAAGAAAAAGAACAGAGAGAGAGAAAAAAAGAAAGAGGAGAAAGAAAGAACAGAGAGGGAGAGAGAAAGAGAGGGTAAATAAATAAAAAACAGAGGGAAAGAGGGGAAAGAAAGAACAGAGAGAGAGAAAGAAATAGGGGAAAGAAAGAAAGAACAGAGAAAGAGAAAGATGGGAAAGAAAGAACAGGGAGAGAGAACAGAGAGAGAAAGAAAGGAAAGAAATAAAGAACAGAGTGAGAGAAAGAAAGAATGAGGGGAAAGAAAGAGAACAGATAGAGAAAGAAAGAACAGAGAGACAGAAAGGAAGAACAGAGAAAGAGAAAGAACAGAGAGAGAAAGAAAAAGCAGAGAGAAAAAGAAATATTAGAGAGAGAAAGAAAGAGGGGAAAGAACAGAAAGAGAGAAAGGAAGAGGGGAGAGAAAGAAAGAACAGAGAGAAAGAACGAAGAGAGAGAGGAAAGAAAGAACAGAGAGAGAAAAAAAATAAAGATTAGAGAGAGAAAGAAAGAACAGAGAGAAAGAAAGATTCTATAAAGATACTATAGCAGCCCGGCTCCCATTGTAGTGCCCACCTGAGCCTTCCGGTGCAGGACATATCATGATTCGCTCACATGGCCGGCATCCCCGAGTCCAAGGCAATCCTGCTGTTCATGCTGTCGGAGGACACGGTGGTCGATCTGAAGCATTCCTTGAAGTGCTTCCATGGTTCCGTCACAATCTCCTCCCGAAACTCCCTCATTTCCGGTCAGCTTCTAGCATGTCACTTCCGGTGGAACGTCATGTGCGAATTTTAAAGTGCTCGGGGCTTCGCTGTGTACTCCTGTGTCCCCGGGAAAAGTAAGCTCCTGGCCGGGGCAGACTCTCTCTCATAATCGGGACTGTCTCACTGGGAGGTATGGATGCTCCCCACCATACACCTTGTACACGTATGGCTCCGCACACCTCATACACACACGGTTCCGCTTTTTATGCCTCGCACACACACGGCTCCAACTCAGTACACACGGCTCCACTCTGTAAACCTCGTACACATGCGGCTCTGCTCTATACACATTTTACATACGTGGCCACGCTCTGTACACCTTGTACACACATGGCTCCACTCCGTAAACCTTGTACACATGTGGCTTTGCTCCATACACCTCGTACACACGTGGTTCCACTCCATACACACGTGGCTCCACTCCGTACACACATGGCTCTGCTCCGCTCCATACACACACGGTTCTGCTTTTTATGCCTCGCACACACACGGCTCCAACTCAGTACACACGGCTCCACTCCGTAAACCTCGTACACATGCGGCTCTGCTCTATACACATTTTACATACGTGGCCACGCTCTGTACACCTTGTACACACATGGCTCCACTCCGTAAACCTTGTACACATGTGGCTTTGCTCCATACACCTCGTACACACGTGGTTCCACTCCATACACACGTGGCTCCACTCCGTACACACATGGCTCTGCTCCGCTCCATACACACATGGTTCTGCTCCACACACACATGATTCACCTCCGTACACTTTGTACACACAGGGGTCCGTTTTGTACGCCTCATACACACACAGCTCCACTCCGTACAACACTTACACACGCGGCTCTGCTCCGTACACCCCATACACACGCGGCTCCACTCTGTACACCTCGCACACACATGGCTCCACTCAGTACACACATGGCTCCACTCCGTAAACCTCATACACATGCGGCTCTGCTCTGTACACCTTTTACACACGTGGCCACGCTCTGTACTCCTTGTACACACACGACTCCACTCCGTAAACCTTGTACACATGCGGCTTTGCTCTATACACCTCGCACACACGCGGCTCCGCTCCATACATACGCGGCTCCACTCCGTACACACGCGGCTCCACTCCGTACACACACGGCTCCGCTCCGTACACATGCGGCTCCACTCCGTACACCCCGTACACACACTACTCCACTCCATACACCTCGTACACACGCGGCTCCACTCTGTACACCTCCCACACACACGGCTCCTCTCAGTACACACATGGCTCCACTCCGTAAACCTTGTACACATGCGGCTCTGCTCCGTACACCTTTTACACACGTGGCCACACTCTGTACTCCTTCTACACACACGGCTCCACTCCGTAAACCTTGTACACATGCGGCTTTGCTCCATACACCGCGCACACACGCAGCTCCGCTCCATACAGACGCGGCTCCGCTCCTTTCACACGTGGCTCCTCTCTGTACACCCCGTACACACGCTTCTCCGCTTCGTACAGATGCAGCTCCGCTCTGTACACCTCGCACACACACCGCTACACTCAGTACACACATGGCTCCACTCCGTAAACCTCGTATACATGCGGCTCTGCTCCGTACACCTTGTACACATGTGGCCACGCTCTGTATACCTTGTACACACATGGCTCCACTCAGTAAACCTTGTACACATGTGGCTTTGCTCCGTACACCTCGCACACACGCGGCTCCTCTCCATACACACGCGACTCCGCTCCATACACACACGGCTCTGCTCCGCTCCGCTCCATACACACACGGCTCAGCTACGTACACACAGGGCTCCGTTTTGTATGCCCCATAAACACACAGCTCCACTCCGTACAACCGGTACACGCACGGCTCCGCTCCGTACACCTTGCACACGCGCGGCTCCGCTCCAAACAACTTGTACACATGGGTCTGCTCCGTACACCTCGCACATGCACGGCTCCGCTCCATACACTTCACACACATGCCTCTGCTCTGTACACCTCGCACACGTGCGGCTCCGCTCCAGACACCTCGCACACGTGCGGCTCTGCTCCGTACACCTCACACACACATGCCTCTGCTCTGTACACCTCGCACACACACAGCTCTGCTCCATACACCTTGCACACACATTGCTCTGCACCATACACCTCGCACATGTGCGGCTCTGCTACATCCACCCTGTAAACCCCTCCTGACCCCACACAGAAACTTGCCTCATTCAGCACGATGACAACCAGCACAGCAATCTTGCATACACTGAGGCCCCTGATCATGTGACCTTGACTCCTCCCCTCCTGCGACCTCATCACAGGTCCTATGGCAGAGACTAGAACATAGCGGCAGAGCAGGGACCGAGATGATCGATAAACCGAGGGCTGATGCGCACAGGACCTGTGAGGAGGTCACAGGAGGGGAGGAGTCAGGAGTCACATGATCAGGGGGCCCTGACTCCTTCCCTCCTGTGACCTCATCAATTACAAGCCTTTGCACGCTACCAGCAGCACCAGCATGCAGGCTAAATTGTAGGTGCTGCTGGTAGCAGAGCGCATCATGCCGCCCCTGTACACAGCAGCTGTCTGCCACCTGAGCCACAGGCTCAAATGGCCTCATTATAGGTGCGGCCCTGCATAAAACGCACCCACACTTTCCTCCCAAATTTGGAGGAAAAAAGTGCGTCTTATGGTCCAAAAAATACGGTATAATTTTTAAAAAATGTATGATGAAAGCTGGGTCCATCACTATGATCCTGAGACTAAAGTCCAGTCGATGCAATGGAAGCATCTTGACTCACATGCTCCAAAGAAGGCACATGCCCAACCATCAGCAGGCATAGGCATGGTCATGCTCACAGTATTTTGTGACCAGCACAAAGTAGTTTTGATGTATTTCCAAGCATAGGGTACCAAGATCACTGGGGAATACTATGCTTCGCTGCTGCGTAAATTGCGGGAGACCATCAAAACCGTGGAATTCTCACCAAAGGTGTCCGCCTTCTACAAGACAATGCACCAGTTCAGATAATTGTTCAAGTTTCTAATGATGCATCTCTAACACATTATTAGAAATGTATTACATGTATTTCCCTATACACAACATTATTAGAGGGGTGCTCTGCAGCTGATGGCAACTTGATGTGTATGGGAACTGCAACACAGGTCTATTCACTTCAATATAGCTGTTTTGTGATTCATTATGAAGAAGATAGATTGAGTGAGACACAGTGCTGGAAAAAAAGTCTTACCCTTTCCTTCAGGTGATCTGTGTAGATTCCAGAGATCCAATCCTTCCCAATAATGAAGTAATTGCAACAGAATATTCAAAATAGAATTTCAAGACTAATTTTGCTTTGCCTCTAAATAATTCCTGAATCACAAATGTTCAGTGCTGAAATAGGGAGATAATGTAATTCCTAAACTTACAGTGAGAACATCTTTTTATAGAACCAGCCATAGTTGTTCATAAAATTATATACATTTTCATACAAGAGACCCTGGTTAAACCCAATTTACACCTCTATCAAAATATTATTTCCATATCTGGTTAAGCTACTTTAACAGCAGGTCGTTTAGGGCTGTACAAGTCACCAGCCCTTTTGAACAATCATGCATTGATGATAAATATGGATTGCAAAGTTTAAATGTGTAGAAATTGCTTTATAATGCACCATTACGATAAAGTTAGCAACACTAAGCAGAAGGTAAAACAGAAAGCCGTCTCAGAAATCTCACTATGTAATCCATAGATCTGTTGACAAGCTGCCAGTTAATCCGCTATGTTATTTCGGAATATAAGCTTCTTCTTATGAGGATTTCTTAGGCCACAGAACTTACCGATGAAACTACTGTAAACTTTTAGCTCATTATTATATAGTTCATAAACTGCAAGTTTCTACTGGACAAACACAGAAACCATATTCGCCTATAATTATTATTATATCCAAATGTGGACATGGCTGCCACAATGTCACACTCAACTAGTGCTGAGTAATTTTGCCTAAAATTAAAATCTAGTTTCTTAAAATTTAAAGACAGTTCTTCATTTTGATCTTGACTTTCATGTCTTTATGCTAAAATATCTAAAAATACTAATGCACATTTTTATAAAAAGGAATTTTTTGCACAAATTTCCTTATAGGGGTGTTCCTCTACTTGGGCAATCCCTTCTTAAATGCTGTAGTACCCCATATAATAAAAGCCTTGCACTCCCCTCCCAGCATTCGCATGCCACTATAGGCTGCTTCACTACCACTTGGTTCGTGTGTCCAAGTGTTGTCCAAGGGCTCACTTGGAGAAGTGGATCCTTGAAACCCAAGGTATGGATGGGCACACTGGCCCTGGTTGTCAGTTCAGCAGGCAGTTGTGGGACAGACAGATGGCAGAGATGCAGGCAAATCGGAGACATCCTCGGGACTGCAGTTAGGTTGCAGATGTCCAGAAAACCGAACGTGACAGGAGTTGTACTGGTAACCTTGGGAGGACAAATAGCAGAGGTCCTGGAAGACCAGGAACAAGTAGTGTAGGTAGTGGAAGCTGCAAGCTTCCCGGAGACATCCAAGAGTCCACTTTTAGACACGTAGCAGCGTTCCTGGAGAATAGGGAACAAATAGCAGAGGTACTAGAAGTTGCAGGCAGACATCAGACGTCCCGGAGACCGCAGACAGTTTACTGAGGTCCTGGAAGCCACAGGCAGACAGGAAATGTCCTGAACACCTCAGATGGACAGGTAGCAGAGGTACTGGAAAACTCGGAACAAGTAGCAGAGGTACTGTAAGCTGTAGGCAGACCTGAGACATTTGGGAGACTGCAGAGAAGTAGCAACATCTTAGAAGCCACAGGCGTACAGGAGATATGCTGTAAATCACAGGCAGACAAGACTGGAAGCCGTGAAAAAGTAGCAGAGATGCAGGAGCCCGCAAGCGGATAGGAGTCATCCTGGAAATTTCAGGAGTGTAACTAAGGTACTTTAAGTCATAAGCAGTTAGACAATGTTCTGGAAACTACAGACAGGTTGCAGAGGCACTGAAAGCTGAAGGAAGAAAGGTAACTAAAGGTCAAGAATCTACAGGCAGCCAGGAGATGTCCTGGAGATCGCAGACAAGTCACAGAGGTACTGAAAGCTCCAGGAAGACAGGTAATTGAGGGATTGGAAGATGCCGGCAGCCAGGAGACGTAATGGAGACTGCACACAGAGAACTGTGCACAGACAAACTAAAAGTATTAATACCAAGACGCTTTAGTGTTATAAAATGTCCTGACAGTTTCCCTTTCAGTTATATTAAACAAATATATAGAATTATAATACCAAAAAATAAATGCCAAACAAAAGTGTATCAACAAAGTTTAATTGTGTGATGAGCGTCAGCTTACGCTGAGTCGTTTCTTCTTTGAATGAGTGGACCCTCTGGACCGTGGCACCCACCCACCTAGGGCGAGCTAACCTAGTGAGAACCACCCCCTATACAGGGAGTGTCATGGGCAAGACCAAGGGGGTGAGCCACCACGGCAGCTGGACCAGACGGCTGGCTCAGGGAAACAAGACAAGGCGAGACGTTAGTTCAAAGAAGCTTCAAACATAACCAGAACAGGGACAACATAGCAAAGTGCGTGCAAGGGCACGCCCAAAGTCCAAGCATGGTACGTGCAGATGGTAGGCGGAGGTACGATGACATCAGACTCTGGGCAGCAAGTGAAGATCAACCGGGACATCAGGTTCTGAAGCTCTGTAGGCAATCGTCAGGATCCGGACATCCGAAAGTCAGCCGGGGTTCCATGCAAGGAAACAAGACAGGGTTAACGACATGATGCGTGTCAACGGACACGCCAGGTTCGGGTTCACAGGACGGAGGCCTGCGCATGCCAAGGGGCATGCCAGGGACGGGTACAAGGATGGAGACCTGCGCGTGCGAGAGCACGCCAGGGACGGGTTCAATGGCATCAGAATCCGGGGTGCTGGCATCGACCGACAGGGTCCAGGAAGCAGGCTACGGACATCAGCTCCGGACATCAGGCCGCAGTCATCTAGGTCCGGACCTCTGGCAGCGGTCGGCTGGTTACAGAATCCGGCAGGCAAACTAGGGTTCAGAGCAGAGCAAAAGAGGCAAAAGGCTTTGTGCAAGAGTAACACGAAAAGGCACAGTGTGAGAACCAGCTGCGTGCAAGGGAGCACAGAGACCACAGCTGGGGGCACCGGCAGGTGGTACCGACGATAGCATAAGCAGGCGAGCACGACTAGAGGCGGCACCACTGCGGCCACGCAGCCGGAAACCACTATAGCACTGGACAGCGGGCACGGCTGAGGCACACAGACGAGCACGGCTAGAGGCGGCATGGCTGAGGCACACCAGGCAGGCACAAGTGACCAGGCACGTGCATGGAGGCACGGAGCCACAAGGCAGGGCTAGGCAAAGATACAGGACAGAGACGCGTGCAGACAGCATGGCAAAGCCTAGTACAAAAAGTGCAAGAGCGCACGAATTATCAGAGACAAGGCAAAGAGTAGTAGACAGGACCCTGCGCATGCAAAGGATATGACAGGGGAAAAGTACAAGGTGAGGCCTGCGCGTACAGAGGGGCATGCCAGGGACAGAGCACAGAACGGAGGCCTGCACGTGTAGACAGACACATCTGGGACAGGGACAGAGTCTAGCAGCGGAGCGTACGCCGAAGCCCAGAGCCGGGCCAAGGGAAAACCTTGGGACTAGACAGGGTACAGAGCGGAGGCCTGCACGTGTTGACAGACACGTCAGGGACAGGGTACAGAACGGAGCCTGCACGTGTAGGAGACACGCCAGGGACCGGGTACAGAGCGAAGCCTGCACGTGTAAGAGGCACGTCAGGGACAGAGCAAAACATAACAAGGAAACATAGCAAGGACAACAGAGCATGGAGGACAACACAAGACAAAGCACGAGACAAGAGACGGAATACGAGCATGGAGCGTGTGCAGAGACGCATGACAGAGCAGAGTGCAAGGGCACAGAATAGAGGGAGCAACCCCACAGACCAAGCAGCCATGCAGAGAAGCAACACAATACTCAGGCCCTGAGCATAGGAAGGGGGGGTCTGATATAGGGCATAGCACCACCACTTCCAGGTCAGGACCAGGGAAGAGCTTCCAGTTCAGTTCCTCTAGGATCACAGAGCGCAGTCACAGGATCAGGATTCCAGACATGCAGGGATGACTGCAGAACCGGACAGTGCAGGATCCTAGGAAAGGTCACATGATCAGGGTTTCAGACATGCAGAGACGAATGCAGAACCAGCCTATGCCAGAACATAGGAAGGACACATGATCAGGGATTCTAGACATGACGAGATGATTGCAGAACCAGACAGTGCAGGATCCAAGGAAAGGTCACATGATCAGGGTTTTAGACATGCAGAGACGAATGCAGAACCAGCCTATGCTAGAACACAGGAAGGACATATGATCAGGGATTCTAGACATGACGAGATGATTGCAGAACCAGACAGTGCAGGATCCAAGGAAAGGTCACATGATCAGGGTTTCAGACATGCAGAGACGAATGCAGAACCAGCCTATGCTGGATCATAGGAAGGACACATGATCAGGGATTCTAGAGCTGAAACGCAGGCATCCTGCAGCTCAACAGACATGAGGTGAGTGTGCACACTGCTCTAGGGAACATGCAGTATAGCAGACACGAGATGCGCGTGCACACCGCTCCAGGGGTTCTTGAGGCAAAACAGACATGGCGGACATGACAGACATGGCGAGCATGACAGTACCCCCCTCCTTAAACCCTCTCTTACCGGGGCTGGAGAGAAGAAAAAAAAATTATTCGGCAGAAACCAGAGTTTAGTACAAACCACTCCAACAACATTGATCCAACATCTGAAACGGACACCTGCACTGGTCAAGACACAGGAGCCGCAGACGAGACATGGGGATCCAGTGGGGAGGACTGCGGGTAGACAAGCAAGTCTTCTTACTCTGGCTGCCATCGTTTCCAAACAAGTTCGGAGGTCAAGGGCCGGGTCTGATTTACATCAGAAGAGTGGCCGGGGTACCGCCATCTTCAAGCGAGTTCAGGAGACAGAGAGCAGATCAGATTCTTCATCAGACGGGTGGCCGAGGTACCAACGGAGTCCATGGCCTGAGTATTCTGTGATGAGCGTCAGCTTACGCTGAGTCGTTTCTTCTTTGAATGAGTGGCCCCTCTGGACCGTGGCACCCACCCACCTAGGGCGAGCTAACCTAGTGAGAACCACCCCCTATACAGGGAGCGTCAGGGGCAAGACCAAGGGGGTGAGCCACCACGGCAGCTGGACCAGACGGCCGGCTCAGGGAAACAAGACAAGGCGAGACATTAGTTCAAAGAAACTCCATTTAAGGAAGGCTTCAGGGATAACATCAGGTACAAACATAACCAGAACAGGGACAACATAGCAAAGTGCGTGCAAGGGCACGCCCAAAGTCCAAGCATGGTACGTGCAGATGGTAGGCGGAGGTAAGATGACATCAGACTCCGGACAGCAAGCGAAGATCAACCGGGACATCAGGTTCTGAAGCTCTGTAGGCAATCATCAGGATCCGGACATCCGAAAGTCAGCCAGGGTTCCATACAAGGAAACAAGACAGGGTTAACGACATGATGCGTGTCAATGGACATGCCAGGTTCAGGTTCACAGGACGGAGACCTGCGCATGCCAAGGGGCACGCCAGGGACGGGTTCAATGGCATCGGAATCCGGGGTGCTGGCTTCGACCGACAGGGTCCAGGAAGCAGGCTACGGACATCAGCTCCGGACATCAGGCCGCAGTCATCTAGGTCCGGACTTCTGGCAGCGGTCGGCTGGTTATGGAATCCTGCAGGCAAACTAGGGTTCAGAGCAGAGCAAAAGAGGCAAAAGGCTTTGTGCAAGAGTAGCACGAAAAGGCACAGTGCGAGAACCAGCATGCATGCAAGGGAGCATGGAGACCACAGCTGGGGGCACCGGCAGGTGGTACCGACGATGGCATAAGCAGGCGGGCATGACTAGAGGCGGCACCGCTGCGGCCACGCAGCCGGAAACCACTATAGCACTGGACAGCGGGCACGGCTGAGGCACACAGGCGAGCACGGCTAGAGGCGGCACGGCTGAGGCACACCAGGCAGGCACAGGCGACCAGGCACGTGCACGGAGGCAAGGAGCCACAAGGCAGGGCTAGGCAAAGATACAGGACAGAGACACATGGAGACAGCACGGCAAAGCCTAGTATGAAAAGGGCAAGAGTGCACGAAGTATCAGAGGCAAGACTGTCAGGGTCCTGACAGCGCCGGCATCCAGCCTCCGCTATGCACGGACTCACCCGCACCGTAGGGACTCCTGGGGACAAGAACAGCCAGAAAATAAAGATGCACGGGACCTGAATATAGAAGTTTAGAAAGCAGGCACAGGACCTACGCTCATGTGACCACAAGGGGGCGGGGCTTTGCATCCTGCTTTTAAAGAAGGTAGAAAACTCAAAGTCGGGCAAAGCGGGGGTCATGCACAATACAGGCAAGCGAGGTACAGGAGGGATAAACAGACGGGAGGTCAGACAAAGCCAAAGGTCATACACAAGATCTCAGTAAAGTACCAGGGATGAGACAGAACGGATAGTCAGAGCCAAGCAGAGATCAAAACCAAACAGACGTAGAAGGTACCAGGCAGAATCCAAAGCAGAATCCAGAGAACAGACCGAGTCATACACAGAGAATCATGCAACCAGAACACAGCACTAACACACTCAGGGGTCACCACACAATGCCAAGGGCGAAAGTATAACTGACAGGGGATGGGAGCTTCCTGAGGCTATAAGAAGCCTCCCCAGAACCAATGAGAGGCCACCATAATAGATCCCAGGTGTGCAGGTGAGAGTCTGCACTGAGGTCAGAACATTAACCCCAGCAGTGGTATCATGACAAAGGCATAGAGTAGTAGACAGGACCCTGCGCATGCAAAGGATATGCCAGGGGCAAAGTACAAGGCGAGGCCTGCGCGTACCGAGGGGCACGCCAGGGACAGAGCACAGAACGGAGGCCTGCACGTGTAGACAGACACGTCTGGGACAGAGTCTAGCAGCGGAGCGTAGGCCGAAGCCCAGAGCCGGGCCAAGGGAAAACCTTGGGACTAGAGAGGTTACAGAGCGGAGGCCTGCACGTGTAGACAGACATGTCAGGGACAGGGTACAGAACGGAGCCTGCACGTGTAGGAGACACGCCAGGGACCGGGTACAGAGCGAGGCCTGCACGTGTAAAGAGGCACGTCAGGGACAGAGCAAAACATAACAAGGAAACATAGCAAGGACAACAGAGCACAGAGGACAACATGAGACAAAGCACGAGACAAGAGAAGGAATACGAGCACGGAGCGTGTGCAGAGACGCACGACAGAGCAGAGTGCAAGGGCACAGAATAGAGGGAGCAACCCCACAGACCAAGCAGCCATGCAGAGAAGCAACACAATACTCAAGCCCTGAGTATAGGAAGGGGCGGTCTGATATAGGGCATAGCACCACCACTTGCAGGTCAGGACCAGGAAAGAGCTTCCAGTTCAGATCATCTAGGATCACAGAGCGCAGTCACAGGATCAGGATTCCAGACATGCAGGGATGACTGCAGAACCGGACAGTGCAGGATCCTAGGAAAGGTCACATGATCAGGGTTTCAGACATGCAGAAACGATTGCAGAACCGGACAGTGCAGGATCCTAGGAAAGGTCACATGGTCAGGGTTTCACTCATGCAGAGACGAATGCAGAACCAGCCTATGCTAGAACATAGGAAGGACACATGATCAGGGATTCTAGACATGACGAAATGATTGCAGAACCAGACAGTGCAGGATCCAAGGAAAGGTCACATGATCAGGGTTTCAGACATGCAGAGACGAATGCAGAACCAGCCTATGCTGGAACATAGGAAGGACACATGATCTGGGATTCTAGAGCAGAAACGCAGGCATCCTGCAGCTCAACAGACATGAGGTGAGTGTGCACACTGCTCTAGGGAACATGCAGGATAGCAGACACGAGATGCGTGTGCACACCGCTCCAGGGGTTCTTGAGGCAAAACAGACATGGCGGACATGACAGACATGGCGAGCATGACAAATTGTAGTACAGGTAAAATGACATAACAACAAAAGCAATAATGGGTATACAGTGGGGAAAAAAAGTATTTAGTCAGTCAGCAATAGTGCAAGTTCCACCACTTAAAAAGATGAGAGGCGTCTGTAATTTACATCATAGGTAGACCTCAACTATGGGAGACAAACTGAGAAAAAAAAATCCAGAAAATCACATTGTCTGTTTTTTTTTTCATTTTATTTGCATATTATGGTGGAAAATAAGTATTTGGTCAGAAACAAAATTTCATCTCAATACTTTGTGATATATCCTTTGTTGGCAATGACAGAGGTCAAACGTTTTCTGTAAGTCTTCACAAGGTTGCCACACACTGTTGTTGGTATGTTGGCCCATTCCTCCATGCAGATCTCCTCTAGAGCAGTGATGTTTTTGGCTTTTCGCTTGGCAACACGGACTTTCAACTCCCTCCAAAGGTTTTCTATAGGGTTGAGATCTGGAGACTGGCTAGGCCACTCCAGGACCTTGAAATGCTTCTTACGAAGCCACTCCTTTGTTGCCCTGGCGGTGTGCTTTGGATCATTGTCATGTTGAAAGACCCAGCCACGTTTCATCTTCAATGCCCTTGCTGATGGAAGGAGGTTTGCACTCAAAATCTCACGATACATGGCCCCATTCATTCTTTCATGTACCCGGATCAGTCGTCCTGGCCCCTTTGCAGAGAAACAGCCCCAAAGCATGATGTTTCCACCACCATGCTTTACAGTAGGTATGGTGTTTGATGGATGCAACTCAGTATTCTTTTTCCTCCAAACACGACAAGTTGTGTTTCTACCAAACAGTTCCAGTTTGGTTTCATCAGACCATAGGACATTCTCCCAAAACTCCTCTGGATCATCCAAATGCTCTCTAGCAAACTTCAGACGGGCCCGGACATGTACAGGCTTAAGCAGTGGGACACGTCTGGCACTGCAGGATCTGAGTCCATGGTGGCGTAGTGTGTTACTTATGGTAGGCCTTGTTACATTGGTCCCAGCTCTCTGCAGTTCATTCACTAGGTCCCCCCGCGTGGTTCTGGGATTTTTGCTCACCATTCTTGTGATCATTATGACCCCACGGGGTGGGATTTTGCGTGGAGCACCAGATCGAGGGAGATTATCAGTGGTCTTGTATGTCTTCCATTTTCTAATTATTGCTCCCACAGTTGATTTCTTCACTCCAAGCTGGTTGGCTATTGCAGATTCAGTCTTCCCAGCCTGGTGCAGGGCTACAATTTTGTTTCTGGTGTCCTTTGACAGCTCTTTGGTCTTCACCATAGTGGAGTTTGGAGTCAGACTGTTTGAGGGTGTGCACAGGTGTCTTTTTATACTGATAACAAGTTTAAACAGGTGCCATTACTACAGGTAATGAGTGGAGGAAAGAGGAGACTCTTAAAGAAGAAGTTACAGGTCTGTGAGAGCCAGAAATCTTGATTGCTTGTTTCTGACCAAATACTTATTTTCCACCATAATATGCAAATAAAATGAAAAAAAAACAGACAATGTGATTTTCTGGATTTTTTTTTCTCAGTTTGTCTCCCATAGTTGAGGTCTACCTATGATGTAAATTACAGACACCTCTCATCTTTTTAAGTGGTGGAACTTGCACTATTGCTGACTGACTAAATACTTTTTTTCCCCACTGTATATCAGGCATATGAAAATACACATAGGTGGGTGAATTGGGATTATATATAAATCTAATAGCAAGGTCATGAAAAAGCCTTTGAGCATGAGTTGTGTAGTATAGTAGTAAAGGCTAAGTAGACATACAGAATAAGTCACTACTAGTGAAGAGCGAGTATACTCATTGCTTGGGTTTTCCCAAGCATGCTCTGGTGATCTCCGAGTATTTCGGCGTGCACGGAGATTTAGTGTTTATCGATGTAGCTGCATAATTTGCGGCTGCTAGACAGGCTGAATACATGTGCGGATTGCCTGTTTGGTAGGAATTCCACACATGTATTCAGCCTGTCTATTAGCTGCAAATCATACAGCTGTGTCGACAAACACTAAATCTCTGAGCACGCCGAAATACTCGGAGATCACCCGAGCATACTCGGGAAAACCCGAGCAATGAGTATACTCGCACATCACTAGTTACGACACATGCACACAGGTATAGGTAGGAAGTAAAGAATAATCCAGTTCACTGATAAGTTATATCTTGTTGGTTTGGAGCATGAAAAAAACGCTATGTCGTATTGTGAAGGCAATCATTATGAAGAAAATTCAGCTCTCGAGCAGTGAATGTATTTTTATTCAAATCAGTGCATACAGAGGGTTAAAACCAGCATTTTCAAGGTGACAATGAAATCGGTAGCAGTATATTTACAGGATATCTGATTAGTTTATATTATACTATGTTTACAAAACATCAAATATTGTACCAGTCAGATATTATCTAGAATACAATATTTAATACCTTCACGACCTTGGTATTTTCTGTTTTCGATTTTTGCTCCCCTTCTTCCTAGAGCCATAACTTTTTACTTTTCTGTTAATATGGCCGTTTGAGTGCTTGTTTTTTGCAGGACAAGTTATACTATTGAACAACACTATATTGGGAAGTGAGAAAAAAAATCCAAGTGCAGTGAAATTGCAAAAAAAGAAAAAAAAAAAGCACAATTTTCTGAGAACCGTAGCATCTATTTTTTTCAGGATCTGGGGCTTGTTTTTTTGGGTGCTGAGCTGATGTTTTTATTAATATCATTTTTGGGTAGATACAATGTTTTAATCGCCTGTTCTTGTATTTTATTGCAATGTTGTGGCAAACAAGAAAATGTGATTCTGGCGTTATGATTTTTTTTCTCGTTACGTCATTTACCGATATGATTGATTCTTTGTGTATTTTTCTTTAAATATAAAAATATGTGTATTTTATTGATTATTTTATTTTGAAAAGGGGGATGATTTCAACTTTATATTTTTTTCAATATCTAACATTTTTTAACTTTTTACTTGCTTCAATAGTCTCCTTAGGATACTTGAGGCTGCAATATTCTGATTGCTTGTGCTACACATAGCAGGGTACAGAAGAGGAAGAGCTGCTGTTGATGTGGAGCAGCTGAATCATTGGAAACCCTTTAATAAAACTGATGTCAAATATGAGATTACAGTTGTGTTAAAAAATGAACATACCCTGGCAGAATTTTTGATTTGTTGGCCGTTTTTCAGAGAATATGAATGATAACACCATAACTTTTTCTCCACTCGTGGTTAGTGGTTGGGTGACGCCATTTACTGTCAAACTACTGTGTTTTCTCTTTTTATATCATAATGACAACCCAAAACATCCAAATGACCCTGATCAAAAGTTCACATACCCCATTTCATAATACCGTGTATTGCCCCCTCTAACATCAATGACAGCTTGAAGACTTTTGTGGTAGTTGTGGATGAGGTTATTTTCTCAGATGGTAAAGCTGCCCACTCTCCTTGGCAAAAAGTCTCCAGTTCCTGTAAATTCCTTGGCTGTCTATCATGAATTGTGCACTTGAGATCTCCCCAGAATGGTTCAATGATATTGAGGATAGGAGACAGAGATGGCAACTACAAAACCTTCACTTTGTTCTGCTGTATTCAATGACAGGTCGACTTGACCTTGTGTTTTGGATCATTGTCATGTTGGAACGTCCAAGTACATCCCATACGTAACTTCTGACCTGATGATTTCAAATGTGCCTCGAGTATTTGCTGCTATCGTGCTGCATTTATCTTTCCTTCAACTTTGAACAAGTTTCCTGTGCCTTTGTAGCGCTCACATTCCAAATTATCAGTGATCCACCTTCATGCTTTACAGTAGGAATGGTGTTCCTTTCATCATTGGCCTTGTTGAGCTCTCTCCAAATTTAATGTTTGTAATTGTGGCCAAAAGGTTAAATTTTGGTCTCATCACTCTAAATTACCTTGTTCCAGAAGTTTTGAGGCTTGTCTCTGTGTTGTTTTGCGTATTGTAGGCGAGACACTTTGTGGCCTTTGCGCAGTAATGGCTTTCTTCTGGCGACTTGACCATGCAGACCATTTTTCTTCAAGTGCCTCCTTACTGTGCATCTTCAAACAGCCACACAGCCAGTTTTCAGAGAGTCCAGTATTTTAGCTGATGTTGTTTGTGGGTGGCTTTTCTTTGCATCCCAAACAATTTTCCTGGCAGTTGTGGACGAATCTTTTGTTGGTCTGCCTGACCGTGGTTTTGTTTTTACAGAGCCCCTGATTTTCCATTTGTTAATCACAGTTAGAACGCTGCTGACTGGCATTATCAATTCCTTGGATATCTTTTTGTATATCTTTCCTGTTATATACAGTTAAACTTCCTTTTTCTGTAGATCTGTTCACAATTCTTTTGCTTTCCCCATGACTCTCTATCCAAAAATGTCAAGTTATCAGGCCCAAATCACCAGAGTATATGAACTTTTGATCAGGGTCATTTGGATGCTTTGGGTTGTCATTATGATTTAAAAAGAGAAAATACAGTCGTTTGACAATAAATGGCTTCACCCAACCACTAACCATGAGTGGAGAAAAAGTTTTTTGTTCTCACTCATATTCTCTGAGAAAAGGTCAAGAAAGAAAAAATTCTGCCGGGGTATGTAAACTTTTGAACCATACATTACACATTGTACATTATGTACCATACATTGTACATTATGATCCATAGCTGTGAAGGACAGGATTATATCCTAGCTTTGCAGTGTTTGATTAGAAGCATCTGCATGGTTTTTCCAAGAAGTAGATTCATTGTGGGACCAAGCAAGATGTGAGCTGTAGCTGAGAGAGACATGCTGAGGTCTCTCATTGAATGGAGCTACCGAGTAGTCAGTCTACTGGATGTAGCATATGGAAATGTATTAGCTCGTGAATGCAAAGACCGTGAGCACCATACTGGATGTGTATTGGAACTGAAGAGAGGACAGAATTCTTCTCTGAGAAGAGTCTGCATGCAGAGAACCACAAGTGTTTGTGGTTGCTATGGACAATAGTAGTTTTGTTCGACCGAACTTGGGCTAGCTCAGGCGTGTATGAGTAGAATCATAGAATGATAGTAGGAAGGGACCACCAAGATTCATTAAATCATCTCAGACAGATGTCTGTCCAGCCTCTGAAGACTTTCATAGAAAGAGAACTCACCACCTCTCGTGGAAACCTGTTCCACTCATTGATCACCATCACTGTCACAAAGGTTTTTCTAATATCTATATTTTCTTGCTTTCAGATTCATTCCATTGCTTCTCGTGTTTCCATGTGCAAATGAGAATAAGGGTGATCCCTCTTCTCTGTGACATCCCTTCAGATATTTGTAGACTGCTATTAAGTCTCCTCTTAGCCTTCTTTATTTCAAGTTAAACATTCCCAAATCCTTTAACAGTTCCTTGTACAAGATAGTATGCCGTCTGCTCATAATCCTAGTAGCTCTTCTTTGAACTTGCCCCAGTTTTTATGTCTTTTTGAAATGTGGCGCCAAGAGGTGGACACAGCATTCCAGATGAAGTCTGACCAAGAAGAAGTACAGGGGGATAAATACTTCACATGATCTAGACTCTATGCATCTCTTAATACATCTTAGAACTATGTTTACCTTTTTTCCTGCTGCATCACACTGTTGACTCATTGTTAGGCGTCGAGTTTCCTCTACTGCGCAGGGGGAATCTCAAGTCATGTCCTCTGTGGTCTCCCATTCCTCTGCAGCGATTTCTGCTCAGCAGAGATGTCGGTCCAGGCGTCTTGCCCAGGCTAATGCTAGGCGTCTGGTTGCTCCTTCAGGCTCTGCTGTAACACCATGCTTGAATCAGCAGCAAGCAGACGCTCCAGGGACTAAATCCTGTGTTTTGCCTACTGAGCATGCCCGTGGAACGACCTCTCATTGGAGGTTGGAGGTCACATGCGCAGGTCCCGTTCCTGCTCTGATAGGTTCACTACTGGGAAGATCCCGGAAGGACGCTGGTATAAAAGAGTCGCATGGCCCCACGGCCATGCGTTAGTATAGACTCTAATACTCATGGTGTGTATGATGATGGATGCATGTATCTGGTGACTGACTCATTGGAAACCCCTACCCTTGGTTGTGCTTGTTGTTATAGGGATTCAGAGTTAGAGTCAGCGCCAAAAGGTGGCTGTGCTCACGCCACTGTGCTCCTGAGACTCTGCACACACTAGCGTCCGATGGTGTCGCCCACTGCAGGGCACTATTGTACCCCAGCAACTTAGTCACCGCCTGTGCGGCGCCGTGCACAAGTTTAGCGCTATCCTCCCTAGTCCGGGTGGTTAGTGGCGTTCGCCGGAGCAGTGCTGTGCACACATAGTGCGCTTTTCTATTTAATTGTTTCCCCCTGGCACTGCAGTTCCGGTGCCGAGCTTTAGTGTGTCTAGAGGGACTCTGGCCCAGTGTCTCAGGAGTAGAGTCCTGTGACTATACACTAGTGTTCACACTGCCGTGCTCTGTGAGCTTAACAGGCCACGGCATTTATGTTTGGCGGCCGTGTGCTCCTTTAGGATACCGCCATATCACGTCCTCCATTACTAGCAGCAGTTTACCACCTCTGCACGGTGGACCCCGGGCTGCAAACGCATCTAGCCTCTGCTTTATATTAATAGGTGCGTTCCGCAGACCCTAACACTCATGTACAGTCTGTGATAAATTAGTATACCAAAGTCTTGGCTGTTTCTTAGTTTATTTACCCCATTCTGTTTTTCTTGCCAAGATGGAGTGGAAAATCTTGCATTTCTCCGTTAACCCCTTTACCTCCAAGGGTGGTTTGCACGTTCATGACCGGGCCAATTTTCACAATTCTGACCACTGTCCCTTTATGAGGTAATAACTCTGGAATGCTTCCATGGATCCCGGTGATTTTGACATTGTTTTCTTGTGCCATATTGTACTTCATGTTAGTGGTAAAATTTCATTCATATAACTTGCGTTTATTTGTGAAAAAAATGGAAATTTGGCGAAAATTTTAAAAATTTTGCAATTTTCCAACTTTGAATTTTTATGCCCTTAAATCACAGAGATATGGCACAAAAAAATGTAATAAATAACATTTACCACATGTTTACATCAGCACAATTTGGGAACCAACATTTTTTTTTCGTTAGGAAGTTATAAGGGTTAAAATTTGACCAGCGATTTCTCATTTTTACAACACCATTTTATTTTTAGGGACCACATCACATTTGAAGTCCCTTTGAGGGGTCTATATGATAGAAAATACCCAAAAGTGACACCATTCTAATAACTGCACCCCTCAAGGTGCTCAAAACCACATTCAAGAAGTTTATTAACCTTTCAGGTGCTTCACAGGAATTTAAAAAAATGAACATTTAACTTTTTTTCACAAAAAAATTACTTCAGGTGCAATTTTTTTATTTTACCAAGGGTAACAGGAGAAATTGGACTGCAAAAGTTATTGTGTAATTTGTCCTGAGTTCTCTGATACCTGATATGTGGGGGGAAACTAATGTTTCGGCACAAGGCAGAGCTCAGAAGGGAAGGAGCGCCGTTTGACTTTTTCAACGCAAAATTGGCTGGAATTCATATTGGATGCCATGTCACGTTTGAAGAGCTCCTGATGTGCCTAAACAGTGGAAATCCCCCACAAGTGACCCCATTTTGGAAACTAGACCCCCCAAGGAGCTTGTCTAGATATGTGGTGAGAACTTTGATCCCCCAAGGTATTCACAGAAGATTATAACGATAATCTTTAATTATAAAGATGATCTTTTCACCCCCAATTTTTATTTTCCCAAGGGTAACAGGACCCCAAAAGTTATTGTGCAATTTGTCCTGAGTACGCTGATATATAACGTTTATAAGTTTATAACGCCCGGGCATGAAAATAAAAAAATCATATTTTTTCCACAAACATGATCTTTTAGTCTCCAATTTTTTTATTTTCCCAAGGATAACAGGAGAAATTGGACCCCAAAAGTTGTTGTCCAATTTGTCCTGAGTACGCTGATATCCCATATGTGGAAAAAAACTACTGTATGGGCACACGTCGGGGCTCGGAAGGGAAGTAGTGACGTTTTGGAATGCAGACTTTGATGTCGCATTTGGAGAGCCTCTGATGTGCCTGAACTGTGGAAACCCCCCCCAAGAGACCCCATTTTGGAAACTAGACCCCCCAAGGAACTTATCTATATGTGTGGTGAGCACTTTGAACCCCCATGTGCTTCACAGAAGTTTTATAGAGCTATAAAAATAAAAAAAATAAAAATTTTCCCCAAAAATTATATTTTTGTCCCCTTTTTTTATTTTCCCAAGGGTAACAGGAGAAATTGGACCCCAAAGTTGTTGTGCAATTTGTCCTGAGTATACTGATACCCCATATGTGGGGGTATACCACTGTTTGGGCGCATGGCAGAGCTTGGAAGGGAAGGAGCATCGTTTGACTTTTTCAATGCAGAATTGACTAGAATTGAGAGATCTGACGCCATGTTGCGTTTGGAGAGCATCTGATGTGCCTAAACAGTGGAAACCCCCCAATTCTAACTCCAACCCTAACCCCAACACACCCCTAACCCTAATCTCAGCCTTAACCCTAGCCCGAACCCTAATGGGAAAATAGAAATAAATATATATTTTTTTAAATTTTATTATTGTTCCCTAAGGGGGTGATAAAGGGGGGTTTGATTTACTATTTGTGGCGGGTTATTATGTTTGGCATCTGTCATACGCTAAAAAACGCTTTTTATTGTAAAAATAGTTTTTGCATCACCATCTTTTGAGAGAATTATTCCATATTTTGACCCACCGAGTCATGTGAGGTCTTATTTTTTGCGGGACGAGTTTACGTTTTTACTGGTACCATTTTCGGGTATGTGACTTTTTTTTATCACTTTTTATTCCGATTTTTGGGACACAGAATGAACAAAAACCAGCATTTCATGAATTTCTGTTGGGGGGTGCATTTACACCGTTCCGCGTGTGGTAAAATTGATATAGCGGTTTTATTCTTCGGGTCAGTACGATTACAGTGATACCTCATTTATGTCGTTTTTTATGTTTTGGCGCTTTTATGCAATGAAAACAATTTTATATAAAAAATAATTATTTTTGCATTGCTTTATTCTGCGAGCTCAAACTTTTTTATTTTTTCGCTGATGATGCTGTATGGCGGCTCGTTTTTTGCGGGACAAGATGACGTTTTCAGCGGTACCATGGTTATATATATCCGTCTTTTTGATTGCGCATTATTGCACTTTTTGTTCGGCGGTGTGATAAAGCATTGTTTTTTGCTTTGCTTTTTTATTTTTTAAGGGGTTCACTAAAGGGGTTAACTAGTGGGACAGTTTTATAGGGCAGGTCGTAACAGACACGGCGATACTAAATATATGTACTTTTATTGTTTTGGTTTTTTTTATTTCCAAAAAATGAATTTATTAGGGAATATTTTTTTAAAATTTTTTTAGGGATTTCTTATAAATTATTTTTACACGTTTTTTGTTTTATTTTATTGTCACGGGGAGACATTACTTTAATGTGTCAGATCGCTGATCTGACAGCTTGCACAGCACTGTGTCAGATTAGCGATCTGACAGGCGCTACTGCAGGCTTTCTCAGCCTGCTCTCTGCAGGCACTGAGGAGGCCGCCTCCCTGCAGGCCCCCGCGGCCATATTGGATCTGGGGCCCTGCAGAGAAGGAGACCCTCGGAGCAGCGCAGCACATCAAGCTGCTCTGGGGGTCTCAAGGAAGCACGCAGGGAGCCCCCTTCCTGCGCAATGTTTCCCTAATCCCCTGGTTCACTGCGATCATAGTTCTGGGTGTTATCACAGCTGACACCCGGCCGCGTTCTGCGGCGCCCCCCAGGAGTGCCGCTGATCGCTTAGATGTACTATCTCGTCCCCAGTCATACGGGCCCAGGTACCGTGGACGGAATAGTACGTCTGATGTCAGAAAGGGGTTAAATACCATTCTATTAGTAACTGCTCATTGTTCAAGCGTATCTAGATCCTTCTGAATCCTTTTCTGTCTTCTCTAGTGTTAAGGCCCTGTCACACATAGCGAGATCGCTTAAGCATCACCGATTTTGTGACGCAACAGCGATCTCGCTACGTGTGACATGTAGCGGCGACCAGCCCCCCCCCGCTGGATATTGCTGATCGTGCTCGAATGATCTGGTTCATTTTTTCATCGTAGACGTCCCACTGGCCAGCACTCATCGCTGTGTTTGAAGCTGTTAAAACGACGAGCGACCTCGTTAGCGATGCAGAACTCAGCGACGCAGGCGTGATTTAGCTTAGTTACTGGCAAAGCCTCCTCTGCTCCGATTGGTGGTCACTACTGCGCTCCCATTGTCTATGATTGGGCGACCTTGTTCTAAAAGACAACGCTGTAGCGCCTCCTTCCATTCTTTGTTCCTGTGCGCTGTGGATGGTATTAACCGGTTTACCTTCTACGTCCCCGTGTGAGTCGCTATTGCGTTCATATTTGTGGATTTCACACCGCGGTTGCTTCAGCGTCCCTATGTGAGTCGCTAGTGCGCTGTTATTCGTGGATACATCTAATACATCAACGGATTGCTCTGTCTGCCAGGTATGTTTTTTATGGGTCTCAAATTAAGATGTTAGTAGCATTCCCTCTTTTAGTTGTGCATAGTATTATATTTAATTATCATCTACATTGGAGCCGGTCATTCTTTTACACTTTAAAGCTAAACTCAGGGCTGCTTGGCTTCTATGTGTGTGTGCATACGTTTTCGCATTTGCAGCCATTTTAGTGTTCCTGCCACGCCCGACCCCGCCATTCTACGTCATCAACCGTTTTCTTTTAATTGTTACGTTTAACATGTACAGTTCTAATAATCAGATAATAATTTGTTTGCAAATTGCCTAATCTTTTTATTTTATTTTGCAGTTTTCACATCATGAATGACGAGGAGTGTGCTGTTGTGGCTGCTGCATTGCTGTTGGAGGGTGCTCAGCAACAAAATGAGGCATGGATGCAAGAGAGGCGTTCCAAAAGAAAATGTCGCATGTGGACCAGAGAATGGCTGGTGAAGAGGTCCGAATTCTCCCACATGCAACTTGTAAGAGAGCTTCAGGAGAAGAATCCTCAGGATTTCCGCAACTATCTGCAGATGTCAGAGGAATCATTCAAACTTTTACTGTCCAGTGTTTCACCATTAATTGAACGGAAGAATACAGCGATGCGTGCAGCTGTCCCGGTAGACGAAAGATTAGCAGTCACGCTGCGATTCCTCGCCACCACACGCTCACTGCAAGACTTGCCATTTTCTTTTGCCGTTTCAAGGTCCCTGCTCAGCGTTTTAATTCCTGAGACATGCAATGCGATTGTCCAAAGTCTACTGAGCTACATTCAGTTTCCCAAAACGGAGGCGGAATGGAAAAAAATTGCCTCTGATTTTGAGCAGATATGGCAGTTCTCTAACTATGGTGGGGCTTTGAAAGGGAAACATGTGCGTATCACTCAACCACCGAACAGCGGATCCTTTTTCAATTATAAGGGCTATTACAGCGTCATCCTGATGGCCCTTGTTAACGCCAATTACGAATTTATAAATGTTAATGTTGGTATGAACGGCAGGGTTTCTGATGGTGGTGTTTTAGAGCACACACGTTTTGGAGAGCGATTGAACAACTGTGACCTGCACTTGCCTCCCAACTCAGAGACAACCGGCAACCTTAATTTTGTTTTTGTCGGTGATGAAGTCTTCCCGTTTCATCCCAAACCGTTCCCCCAAAAAAGTCTAACGGACCAAACACAGATTTTTAATTACTATTTGTCAAGGGCACGATGGGTTGTTGAAAATGCCTTTGGCATCATGGCCAACCGCTTCAGAGTTTTTCACACGCCTATTAACCTGAAGCTAGAATCCATAGACTCTGTTGTTATGGCCTGTTGCATGCTGCACAACTTCCTGTGGCGGCGCGATGCTATTGATTACAGTCCGCCTGGCTTCGTGGACTGTGTTGACCAAACAAATGGTGAAGTAGTGCTCGGTGACTGGCGTGCAAATGATCCCGCAATAGCAGGACTTCAAGCTCTCGTCCACGGAAGAACCAAGGATGATGCGAAAGCCTGCCAAGAGAAATACTGCCAATATTTTAACGGGCCTGATGCTGTTACTTGGCAGCATCATATCTAGTGTGCTGCTGACCACATATAAACATTTATCTTTCTTTATTTGTAAGTAATTTTCAAATAATTTTTTTTTTTACTTTACAAAAGGCTTTGTCGCTCTTTCAAAAATAATGGCAAGTAACGCGGCGGTCTGCTATGTGCTTACGTGTGGCTGAAACATAAATTTTAATAGGGCCGTACACATGTGCAGCCCTTTGTGCCTGTTGCCTGTGGCTGACGGAATGATGTGGTAATTAGGGGTAGTAGTCCGATGGCTG